>NC_088932.1:19327500-19485000 GCF_038396675.1 Hydra vulgaris | reverse complement strand
TAATTTCAGCGAAATTAAATTACAAAGTTACGTCATAGAAGACAGAAAAGTATCAATAAATGTTTAGCTTGGTTTAAGTACTACATAATAAAATATATCGCTGCAAAGTCATTTTGGCGGTCATAAATCTTTTTAGCATACTCATTTTTATATATTTTTAGACTTTACCGTTGGACTTCTGTCCCAATTTAACCTTGTGGGGACAAAAAGAAAGGACCGCGTTGGAAACGAAAGGAGGTCGAAAGGATCAGCCCTTTTTGAATAAATAGTCTGTAAGTCTGATGTGTTTCACTCAGCTAATCAAATTTCATTTGCTTTTTTGCATTAAATTAAAACAAGAGACTGTTTTTTATGTTCACTTATTTTTTAGAAGTCGTAGCCAGCTCGTATGAAAGGAGTTCTCGACGTGAAATAGTTAATTTTATTCAACAACGCCAAGAAACAGAGCTCGCTCAAGAAACAGATGAGAAAGAGAAAGATGAAGATATATTCTGTTGAACAATAATGCTGTTTTATTTATAAATTATTCTCCTATGTTTAAACATATAAAAGATGTAGAAAATGCTTCCTCTTTTATATTGACATCTAAATGAGATTTTTTTCTCGGCATCAGAAAGAATTTTTTTTCACGCTTTGTATGAAGAGTTGTTATTGGTTTTATTCAATGAAAACAGCTTCTCATATATAAAAAGCAGAAATATTATAGTGTATAGGATACTATAGTATACTGATAAGTATGACAAAAAAGTCTTTTCGATATCGAAAAAAGATGTCTTTAAGATTTGCATGATCAACTAAAAAAAGGCGTCTTAAAGATGCATTTTTTATGTCTTTTCATGACAAGATTAAGATAAAAAAGACGTCTTTTCAACATCTTTTTTTCCACTGGAATGGCTTTAACTACCATGCAAGCTGCAAGTGTCATTAGTGGGGCTTTTAATGTTAATTTTCTAAATGTCTTCAGTGACATTTAGAAAATTTGAATCAGTTTGCAGGTAAATATATTACAATAAAATGTATTACAAATATATTACAATAAATTCAACTTTTCAAAATTCAAAAATATAATTTTGAATTCCATAGAGTTATATTTTACCCTTTGTTGTTTAATGAAGTAACTGATGATCATTCTGAACATTTCTTTTTTTTTACCAATTACAATCTTTTTTATTTTCGACCGATTTATGATGTTTTTATTTTTGACAGATTTTTAATAGTTATGACACTATAGTTTTTATACTTTGCGTTAGTTGTTGCAAAGCAAGGATATTTTGCCGCCCCTCTTACAAAAAATGACAATTGCATTTATAGAAAAGCTTATTTTTTTACAGCGTGTTAAAGGTTTATTTATCTGTTAGCAATGTCATTAACGATGGTTTCAAAATCAAGTTCATTACTCATTACTCAGCTTCTGTTCAATGGTTAGTATGGCTAGGTTTTTGAAATGCTTGGTACTCATTGTTTATTTAAGGGCAACTTTTTTCCAATTTTACTTCTGAAAAACTTCTCTCGCAGCTAGCCACACTAACAGCAAGTGTAAGAAAAAATTATGGCAATATATCTATTTTAGGAACTGATTTTTTAACACTGTCATTTAGAAAGAACTGCACAATTTTAAGTTGACCACCATCCGTGTTTTTGTTCTGTCTGTTAATGCAGCAACATAAATAGAACATTTGAGTATTTTTCTTTTAAAGTCTTTTCCCTATTTCAAATTATTCCCAATAATGATTGTATGAATAGTTATATGAACATATAACTTGCATATTTTATATATATATATATATATATATATATATATATATATATATATAATATATATATATATATATATATATATATATATATATATATATCCTAGTGGGCACGGTATGTTAATTAGATGTTTTTATAAGGTTTAAACCTAATAAAAACGTCCAAAGAACGTTTTAAAAACGTACTGTGCCCACTGAGATATGTATATATATATGTATATATATACATATATGTATATATTTAATGAAATTTATGACATTAATTTTCCTAAACATAAAATTATAAATAAAAAAAAATATTTCACGTCACCATGGATTACAAAAGATCTCAGAAAAAGTTCTAAAGTTAAGCAAAAGTTGTATATAAAGTATTTAAAAACGAGAACATTAGAAAGTAAAACAATTTATAAGAATTATGCTAAAAAATTTGAAATGCAAAGAAAAAATTTAAAAAAAAGATACTACATAAATTTACTATAAAAATATAAAGATAATTCAAAGCAAACATGGCAAGTTTTAAGAGAAATTACAGGCAGTAAGAAATTGAAAGCTAGCTCTTTACCTAAAGCTATTAAAATTGATAATAAAATATTTGATGATCCAGGAGTGGTAGCTAATAAAATGAATGAATTCTTTACTTCAGTTGGACCAAATTTAGCAAAAAAAATTTCAAACATAAACAAAACAATAAACAGATGTAGTTTTCCTTTAATATCTAAATTCTTTTGAATTGTCTTTTGATGAATTTGATAGAGCTTTTAAAATGCTAAAGTTAAATAGAGCAGTCGGTCCTGATGATATCAATGGAAACATTGTCATTGATTCATATGATATCATAAAAAATATCCTTTTTAAAATATTTAAATGTTCAATTCAACAAGGAATTTTTCCTGATGAATTAAAAATAGCTAGAGTTTCACCAATATTTAAAGGTGGAGACTTACTTAATGTTAGTAATTACCGTCCAATATCTGTTCTCTCTGTTTTCTCAAAGATTATAGAGAGAATTCTTTATAATAAAATTTTTAATCATCTTTCTCAAAATAATATCCTAAACAAAAATCAATATGGGTTTAAAAAAAATAACTCCACTGAACACGCTATACTTCAAATAACACAATATATTACTGAATCATTTGAAAGTTCCAAATTTACTTTAGGCATTTTTATTGACTTGTCTAAAGCCTTTGATACGATAGATCATAAAATTCTTTTTAAAAAACTTAAATATTATGGAATCTCTGGCAATGTTTTGAAGCTTTTAAAAAGTTATTTAAGTAATAGAAAGCAATTTGTCCACTATGACGTATCATCGATATCAAACTTGTTAGATGTAACATGCGGAGTTCCTCAAGGGTCTGTCCTAGGACCTCTCCTATTTCTCATTTACATAAACGGTCTTTATGAAGCATCTAATTTAATGACAATTATGTTTGCTGACGACACGAATTTTTTTCTATCTCATAGTAACATAATTACCCTATTTCAAAATATGAACATAGAATTAATTAAAATTTCAGAATGGTTTAAATTAAATAAGCTTTCTCTTAACATTGAAAAAACAAAATGGTCTCTTTTTCATCCATACTACAAAAAACATCTTCTACCAAGTGAATTGCCTGCTCTTTTTATAGATGACATTCAAATTAAAAGAGTAACGGCTACAAATTTTTTAGGGGTTTTTATTGATGAAAATCTGACATGGAAAAAACACATTGAAAACTTATCCTCTAAAATTTCCAAAAGTATAGGAATACTATTTAAAATAAGAAGCATGCTAAATAAACATACTTTAATTCAGCTTTACCACTTTTTTATTCATTGCCATCTAAACTATGCTAATGCGGCTTGGGGTAGTGTAAGTAAAACTAAATTAGAACCACTTTATCGCCAACAGAAACATGTTGCACGACTTATTAATTTTAAACATCGATTTTATCATGCTAAGCCTCTTTTAAACAAAACGAATATTCTTAATATATATCAACTTAATATTTTTAATGTATTGTGTTTTATGTTTAAATATAAGTCTCGCACATCTCCAATTTCTTTTCACAATTTATATTCTTTAAAAGTTAAAAATAAATACAATTTGCGTAATGAAAATTTTATTCTTCAACCAGTTTTCAAAACTAATTTTGGTAAATTTTGTATTTCATTTAGAGGTGCATTTTTATGGAACAAAATTATGTGTGAATATTTTTCTATGAATTATTAAAGGATTATTTATTATTTAAAATCTGTTTAGGCGGTTCTCGATGACAAGATCTTATGATCTTCTGCGAGTATCCGCGTTCTTGTTGTAACGTTAACAAAATTGTAATTCTGACTATACGTATTTTATTCATTCTTATATTGTAAAACTTATTTTGAATAAATAAAAAAAAAAAAAATAAAAAAAAAAAAATATATATATATATATATATATATACATATATGTATATATATATATATATATATATATACATATATATATATATATACATATTTCTATGAATTATTAAAGGATTATTTATTATTTAAAATCTGTTTAGGCGGTTCTCGATGACAAGATCTTATGATCTTCTGCGAGTATCCGCGTTCTTGTTGTAACGTTAACAAAATTGTAATTCTGACTATACGTATTTTATTCATTCTTATATTGTAAAACTTATTTTGAATAAATAAAAAAAAAAAAAAAAAAAAAAAAAAAAAATATAAATTTATATATATATATATATATACATATATGTATATATATATATATATATATATATATATATATATATATATATATATATATATATATATAATATATATATATATATATATATATATATATATATATATATATATATATATATATATGTATATATATATATATATATATGTATATATATATATATATATATATATATATGTATATATATATATATGTATATATATATATATATATATATATATATATATATATATATATATATATATATATATATATATATATATATATATATATATATATATATATATATATGTATATATATTGGGGTTTATAAAATTTTTAAACATATCGGTTGCCATATGTTTAAATATTTTAAATTTGGATTGATAGTGTTATTTGTGTTATTTTTTTGTTTTAATTTTCAAGTTAAAGTCATGCCTCATACTGTCTTTATAAATGGTAGCTAATCTACATTTTGATATAAGCGTAGAATTGTCTCTATAAGTAACAATAACTAAGTTGATTTAAGATATATAAATAAATAGCTATGTGATGAAATTTAACATTATTCATATTGTTGTTATATTATTATTTCTTCTTATTGTTTTAGTTAATAAAAAGTTAAAAGGTAATTATTCAGTTATTGTCATTTATCCTTCAAGTCCACAGCAATTTTACTAACTTGTTAATAATTGTGTAACAAAAAACAAATGGACAAAGCTCTTCAACCAGCACGATTTTAATTGCTTCCAAACACACCATCACCTATGATTCTGCTATAGAAACATTGAATAATCTCTACATTAAACCATTAAGCACTATATTTGCTCAAGATTGTTTGGCAACACATCGACAGAAATCAGGTGAATCATTTGATGATTATATCCAAGCACTTAAAATACTTGCCAAAGATTGTAACTTTAAAGCAGTTACTGCATTACAATACCAAGAGGAAACAATTCGTGACTCCTTTATCAGTGATATAACTTCTAATTAAATCCAACAACGACTTCTCAAAAATAGAGGCATGATATTAGAGGTTATGTTTGACAAAGCTAGTGTAATGTCTTTCAAAGCAAAATAACACCAACTCAACAGCTGCATCTATCTTAAAGCCAAATCAGTAACTACTACTCGTAGTATAAATCCAATTTTTTGAAAGTCTAATTTTAATATCACAATCGATAAACATTCGATAAAAGCTCTTATTGATAAGAAAAACTCTAATAGCTTTATTCACCCTAAACTAATCATCCAACTCTCTCTCAAAGTATTATCAACTCACAGCTCAGTTCAAATGGCATCAACTTTGTCAACCCCTATTGTTCGGATTTGTTTAGTTGACATAAAAATGACTTAAACTATCCTAATGTAAGACTACATATTATGGACAATTTGTGTGCTGATATTATTCTTGGTATTGATTTCCAGTCCCAGCACAAAAGTGTAATGCCTAATTTTGGTGGAGTGAGTGGAGCGCCTCTTGTATTTAGACTTTAAACACATTAGATAAACACATTAAGCTACATTAAATGTAAAGCCTCTGAATCAGTTCAAAAACCTGACATCTGACTGTAAACCAATAGCCTCAAAATCTCGCCTCTACAGTGCTGAAGACAGAAATTTATTAGCTCTGAAGTACAACGCCTTTACAAAGAAGGAATTATCGAACCTTCAACATCACCATGGAGATCACAATTCGTTGTAACAAGAAACGAGAGATCAAAAAAGCACCTAGTCGTAAATTATAGTCTAACTATCAATTGTTTTACATGTTTTAATACCTACCCTCTACCATGAGTAGTTGAACTGTAAACAAAATTTTGCAGTATCGATACTTTAAAACCATTGATTTGAAATCAGTCTATCACCAGATCCCAATTAAACAAGAAGATCGCCTGTATACTGCATTTGAAGCTGACAGAGGTTTACATCAGTTTATGCTTATGCCTTTTGGTGTGACAAGCGGAGTTACTCAAATTCAAAAAACAATAGACAATTTTATTGCTGATGAGATGTTGAAAGATACTTATGCTTATCTTGATAATTTGACAATCTGTGGGAAGACGCAAAAGGAACATGACTACAGCCTTAAAATGCTTCCTTTTAGCTGCTAAAGCAAAGAATTTAACTTACTACAACAAAAAATGTGAAAAATCAAGACCACTACTAAACTTCTCATGAATGACTTTTTACGTATTAAAGACGTTCAGCTACTGGACACTCAATCCCATTATGGCTTACATAACCTTGCAAGGTGTTTTTAAAGAGACATGTTAAAAATTCTAAGTATGAACCTGATGTAGATGAGGTATTCCTAATAGAAGCAAACCCACAATATGCGTTTATTAAACATGCAAACGGTCGTGAATCTACGGTTTCTATTCGTCACCTTGCACCACTAACTTAAGACTCACCTACGGTTAAGTTACAGTTAAACACTGAATCAAAGCTCATCAGAAAAATCTACTGCCCACTTGTTACAAAGACAAGATGAGACTGCACACTAGTTACAAAAACCTGATGAGACTGTGTCATTGGATCTTCCTTTCAATAAGGTTGAAAATGATATTTTAACAAGACCATCAACTCGAAAGCGCTCAGCTCCAAATCGATTGGATCTTTGAACAATAGACTGCTTAAAACTTTAAGATGTCAGGGAGAATGTGATGAAATTGATCATTATTATTATCGTTGTTTTATTAACATTTCTTCTTATTGTTTTAGGTAATAAAAAGGTAAAAGGAAATAATTCAGTTATTGTCATTTATCCTTCTAGTCCACAACAAGCTAAAACAATCTTTTGAATAATTTTACACTGAATAATTAAGATCACCCGTAGCGCAGTGGTTAACGCGTTTGACTAAGAAACTAGAATAATAACTACTTAATTTAATCTTAAAATGTGACATTGCAAAAATCAAAATGTCCCCTAAGTAATAGTGGAATTGCCCACTAACATAATATATATATATATATATATATATATATATATATATATATATATATATATATATATTATATATATATATATATATATATATATATATATATATATATATATATATATATATATATATATATATATATATATATATATATATTTCCACATGGTCTAAGAAGCACTAATTTAGTAATAATTTTCAAATAAATAATAATTTTTAGTACTTATTTGTTTCATTATAATATTTATAAAATGTAACTATGGTAACTATAGTAAAAACTATTAAACTTTTAAAGTAGCCAAAAAAAAATTGTTTACTTACAAAAATTGTAACTAATTTTTTATACCAGATGATGTCAATTGATATTGATGAAACATGTTGTTAAAAAGTCTTAAAAAAATTGTCATTTGTTTGAAAATTATATATAATACATATATATATATATATATATATATATATATATATATATATATATATATATATATATATATAAATATATATATATATATATATATATATATATATATATATATATATATATATATATATATATATATATATATATATATGTATATATATATATATATATATATATATATATATATATAAACACATATATATATTTATTTTATTATACATATATATATATATATATATATATATATATATATATATTTATATATATATATATATATATATATATATATATATATATATATATATATATTTATATATATATATATATATATATATATATATATATATATATATATATATATACATATATTTATATGTATTTTAATAAACAAGACAAACTTTTTAATTAATAAAATCATTTTATTAATTCTAAACAAAACAATACATGTTTCAACTATCAATAGTCATCTTCAGTTGAAGTTTAATTTTTAAATTTGTTTGAAGACCTATATAGGTAATTTTTTCAATACCAATACAAAATGTAATTATCTGTGTACAAACTATTAATTTAATAGTTTGTACACAGATAATTACATTTTGTAGAATGGTTAAAACCTGGTATGAACAAACAGGTCAACCATGTCCAATTGACACTTTCTGTTTAGTTATTACTTTCTATGTATTTTTTTATTAGCCTATTCTTTCGTCACTTCCTATTTGTTTTTTAGAATGATTTGTTATTCTCATAATAGTTTTTGTTGTATTTGTTTGTACACACATTACATTTTGTATTGGTATTGAAAAAATCACCTATACAGGTATTTAAACAAATATAAAAATTAAACTTCAACTGAAGATGACTATTGATAGTCGAAACATGTATTGTTTTGTTTAGAATTAATAAAATAGTTTTATTAATTAAAAAGTTTGTCTTGTTTATTAAAATACTTACATTTTTTGTGCTAAAAAGAAATATATATATACATCTATCTTTATATATATATACACTAGTGGCCATTGAAATAAAGCCAGCAGCAAATTTTTGGAAAATACACAGTTTACTCTAGCAACAAGGGCTAGCAGGCATATTATCAAATGCAATTTTAACCTTACAATACACTGAATAAAGTTCTAGCTCAAACGATGAATAAAAGTCAGTAATTCACAGGATATCCTTTATTTTTAAGCACAGCATTAATGCGATCAGGCATGCTATGAACAAGTGTTCTACAGTACTCCGGTGTTATTTCTGTCGTCCACACACGCTTCAAAACCTCTTTCAGGTCTTTTTCTGATGTAGGACGATGTGCATCAACTTTCCTTTTCATAATTTGCCAACAATTTTCAATCACATTTAGATCAGGTGAATTTGCTGGCCAATTGGAAAGAAGTTCAATGTTGTTGTCTGAAAACCACTTTTGGACAATCTTTGCGGTGTGACAAGGGGCTGAGTCTTGTTGCATAATTGTTGCTTCTGAGATGTTCATGTGGATTTGAAGCTTACTTTCAGGAACCTCCAAGTACTTTTTGGCATTGACCTTTTCCCCTTTATCGAAGATGTGCAGTCCACACCGACCACTTGCTGTGATGCCACCCCAGATCATGACGCTTGGTGGATGTTTGACAGTTTTGATGGTGTATTTGGGATTGAATCGCTGAGAGGCAGGACGTCTGACATAATTGTAACCAGGGCCTCGTAGCTGCTGAAAGGTACTTTCATGTGTGAACATGACTCTCTCCCACCACTCCCTTGACTTGTCTTTCATCGCACGGCAAAACTTCAATCGCTGGAGGAGTTGTTGTTTCGTGATTAGAGGTTTCTTCGCTGGTCTGCAAGCTACAAGACCAAAGTCATTTGACAGACGTCTCCTAACAGTCCTAGCACTCACTTGAATACCCCTGTCACTAGCTAGGCTTGCAACGCGTGCAGAAGAAGTATGCGGTCTAGACACAACAATGCTCTTCAAATAACGATCATCACGATGATTTGTTTTTCGTACTCCCTTGCAGTTGGAACGTCGTGAAACACCTCCAGATCTTAAAACATTCTCAACGGCACCTCTAGAAATCTTCAGTTTCTTTGCAATATCACGCTGAGAATAACGCTCAGCATTCAATGTTACAATTTGCCTCTTGACAAAATCATTAATATCTGGCTTTTTCCCCATTATCACACTAAAATAAGCAATAACAACATTATAGTTTTTCAGCAAGAAATCATGAAATTTAATTAAATACTAAGCCAAACACGTGTATAATATGCATAACATAAATAATAATGACGTCATATATAAACAAACCGAACAGCATGACGTTGTTCTTACTTTTTTATACATATTTCATTTTACAGCAAAATCATCAAGTGGCTTTAATTCAATGGCCACTAGTGTATATATATATATATATATATATATCTATATATATATATATATCTATATATATATATATATAGATATATATATATATATATATAGATATATATATATATATATATAGAATATATATATATATATATATATATATATATATATATATATATATATATATATATATATATATATATATATATATATATATATATATAGAGAGAGAGAGAGAGAGAGAGAGAGAGAGAGAGAGAGAGAGAGAGAGAGAGAGAAAGAGAGATCTAAATCCATCGACACCCATGGACGTCCACGGATGTCTTACGGCAATGCAATGCTTCAAGACAAATTTACAACAAGTTGTATATCCTCCGACGTCTAAGCACGCCACGGACAAGTGGACCTGTTTTGCACGTCTATAGAACGTCTAGCAGACGTCCAATGTTTACTAGAACAGTTTGTTTTTAAGCTGAAAATGTTTTTCATTATTTTTTAACCTTAAGCAATATGTGGAAAACATAGAGAAAAACTGTTTTAATTTATTAGTTTTTAATCTACATTTTATGAGTTTACAAGAGAAGCATAATGATCTACAGTATCACTGCAGCTTTGTAGAGATTATTAAATACCTTAAGAATATATAGGTTGGTGTATGGCTCGCTATTAACTTATTTTCATAAATGTTTAGTTTTTTTATCTGACAACAATGGTTCTAAGATTGATCTCTAACCCTTCATTTAATATCAAGTATATTTGACTCTTTTTCAATGACAAACTTTTTTCCAATATTAAACACAAACCATTTTATTTAAAATTTAAAAATTTTATTTGTCTGAAGTTACTGATAAAATAGCATGAAAAAAATAGTTGTTATGCTTTCTATATTATGCTCTAAGCTCATAGGCTGAATACAGTTATTTTTATACGATTGACTATAAGCAAAATCAATTTTACAAAACCTCAAAAAGTTCTGTACTCTAATTTCTATTTATAGTTTAAAGCTTCAAAGACTAATAATAGTAATCTATGGTTAAAAAGTCATTGAAACCGAAAGTCCACGGTAGAAAAGTCAATACGAATGCCGATAACGTCAAGTCAAAGGTCAAAGTTGTTCCACAAATTAAAAAAAACATTATAATTTTGTGTTCTCAGCTGAAGCACCAGGAACCGTTGACTACTTCTTGGATTGCGACGACAAAAACCCACCCGGTGGGCACAGGACGTAAAAAAGACGTCTTTTAAACGTCTATTGAACGTTTTGGACGTCTTTTGAACGTTCAAAAGACGTCTTATTTAGGTCCTGTGCCCACTGGGCAGTAATGTGAAACTTTAAACCTCAAAAAATGGTAATCTCTTAGAAATTGGCAATAGTCTGTCACTGGAAAGGCAACAATACCTATTTGACAAAATCTAACTTTTCATACAAAACAAAAGACATTTTATGTGTAAAACCAGTTGGAAGTAAATAATCATTGTTTTTGACGTTTTTCTATGAATTTTTCCTTTTAAAGAGAAATTTACTCGAATTAGAAAAGAAAAGAATACATTTTTTTAAATCAATGTCAATAAATTTTCAAAAAAACTATTGTGATAAAACATTAAAAAAAACCGAGCTCGCATTTTTTTCAGCATACATGCCACGGCAGCTGTAATGCAGTGGTTAGAGTACTTGTATGAATAGCAAAAGAGCTCTGTGAATATTTTGAGATATTGGTAAGAAAGAAAGGGTTATTTTCTAGTTCATCGCTCTTCCGCAGTTCTGTGCTTCGAACGTAGATCTTTGACTTCTAAAGAAGGTGCTCTAACCGCTGCCGCTCATGTATACTTCCATATATTGTATAATTAAAAACTTTTGAAAATTTATTGCCAATGCAACACGGCAATCTAAGGTTAAGTTGAGTTTCCACTCATCCAAAATAATCTCGAAGGTACAATACCTGCCAACTCGGCAAAAAATTTTAATATTTATGTGTAATTGGGCGTACTTTTGATTATGGGATGTCTTGTGGACCATATTATAAACAACATTATAAATTTATTATAAACCTTTGTCGTCGACTAAATATATTATATTTATAATATTATTTGATTTCGCTTTTCAAGAACTAATTTTCTTTTTCTATAAATACTTATAGTATTAAATATGCCAGCCTTTTGCTCAGCCATCAGTTGTGTGAGCAAGCGTCGAAAGAATGTTGGAAATAATATATATTTTTTTTAGATTTCCAAAGGATAAAAATAGGTTAGTAATTATTAGTCAAATCAAATTTATTAAATAACTAGGATATCAAGAACTCATAGAAGCTTTGAAAACACTGTTTTACTTTAAATTTTATGAAATAAAAAGTATTTATTTATAATATGATGTAATTAATTCCACTAAATTAATTAGCTTTAACCGATCATTTAGATTCTTTGGGTTCGTAATTGTCGTCGTCAAGATCTCAATACAAAATCATGTGAAGAACTTAATCTTAACTATATTATTTGTAGTGAGCATTTTTATTCTTCCCAATATTTTTATTCTTCTCAATATTTTTATTCTTCCCAATATTTTTATTCTTCCCAATATTGTCTTGCCCATAGTATTAGTAAAAGAGCACTTGTAACTGCTGTACCAACAGTTTTTAACTTTCAAGATAAAATACATAAAAAAAAGAAATCAATGATAAATTATATGAAATAAATAATGTAGAAAATGGTAGTACAAATAATGTAACTGTCAAAAGTACTTTTATGAATAGGTATTTATTATCTCAAGTTAAAATTTCTTGGCTAAAAGAAAAACTCAAGGAACTGACGATAAAGCATGAGATGTTTAAAAAATGCGATAGTTCAATAGAACATTAATTTATCTAAAAACTAACTTTTAAGTATAAAATTTCAGCTTTGAAAATCATGTATTGAAGCCAAAAGGCTTTTAAAATGTTTGAAAGAGTTTTTTCATTACTTGCTAGAAGCGCTATTTTAATGTTTCTTGAAAAAAATTTTGGGACCCTAGACCCTGGTTTTTCAAATAAAGTTATGACTTTACTAAAAATGCGAGTAGATAATATGAAAATATTGGAACGAAACTGCAGCCTTGTTTTTGATGAAATGTTTTTAAAGCAAAATCTTGACGAAAACAATAACAAGATCATTGGAATCCAATCTAATGGCAAACCAGTAAACCAATTACTTGTATTGATGGTCTGAGGATTATCAACAAAATGGAAACAATTAATTGCATATTTTTACAGTAATACAACTATGTGTTCAACCAAATTAGCTAAGATAATAATGTAAACAATGTAAAAAATTTATCTACATAAAACAGGTTTAGCTATAAGATGTTGTGTTTGTGATCAAAGCTCAAGTAAATTAGAGCCCTTAAATTTTGGGATTTTCATTATTAAATCAACAAATTTCATATCCAACTACAGGAGCAAAAGTTTATATAATATTTAATCCACCACGTCTTATAAATGTTAGAAACAATTTAATAAAACATGACATTTTATCTGATGGTAAAATAATATCGTGGAAGCATCTGGAAGAATTTTATAATTTGGAAAAGGTTAATGCTGTACAACTCAGCTGCAGTTAGCATTGACTTAATTACCAATATAGTATTTGAGAATCAAATCTCTGCAAATGAACAATTGATTTTCAATTAGCCAGCTTTATTACTTAATTAGAAACTGCAACCTTATGCATCACAAATTGCTTCAACTGATTAAGTTTCACAGTTAATTAAACAGGTTTTGAAAATAATTGCAGATGATTTGATAAAGAAAGTTCAAATCTGTCAAAAATGTGTACGAGTTCTTTCAAATGTGACACCCTGTGAAAGTAACTTATTTAATACTGATTATTTTTTACAAAACTTTACGAAATGGAAACTGTTTTTATAACGCAAATAAAGCTTTTATTAACCAAAAAAAAAATTATACAACAAATTATTAAAGTAATAAAAAACAATTGCAACTTTACATTTCTTTATTATGAACATATTGATCATGCTTTTCATTTAGAAGAAAGTTTAATCAGACATTTTGTTTATATGAGAATGTCTTATTTTATTAGGTTTTATAATCAAGATCTGGCACCACGAAACAAGGCATGTAAAAAAAATTTAGCTCGCATTATCCATGTTGGATTTTTTTAAAGATAATTCTTGAAACAAGATATTTGTTATCTATATTTGTTGTTTTCGGTACTATTAACTATATATTTAGCATCTAATAGGTGTATATTTAAACTAATATAGGGTATATATTTAAACTAATATAAAACAAATACAGTGATAACATGATTAAAACGACTCAGCAAAACATGTTAAATTTACATCAAGTTTTAACTGCGTCAACATATTAATGTTAGATGATATATAATTATTATATAAGCAATGTTATGACATAGTTTTAAAATTTTTTTAATTTATAAAAGAAAAGTTTTTTTAATGGGAAGCCCTCTGGTAAGATTAATGCAACCGTTTTTGTATTTCACTAAGAGTTGCGTACTGTTATTATTTTTTGGTGCCGTAAGACATCGCATAACGCTTTGTATACATTTATCGGGAGTTGGCAGGCATTGCGTAGACATGCGTTGTATAAGTTTTATTTTGTCCGATGGAAAACTACGCATGCTCATGTGATTATTTTTTCCTTCCCCCGTAGAAATAGGATGAGTGAAAACTCATGTTTAAAATATTTTAACAATCTATTCCGCGTTCTAAGTTCCGCAATATTGCGCAAAACAAACAATTTTAGCATTTGATTTAAAAATGAGATTTGAAACGAAAAACTAAAAATGTTAGTTTTGAGAAATTTTTTTTACCAAGGTTTTTCTACTCCTACCTATGCTAATTTTAAATAGTGAAATGAGTTTAAATATAAGAGTTGAAATGACGAACACGTTAACAAACTTTTTTATAACAGTAATAATGTTATTACATTAATTAACATTCTCCTCCTTTATACCAAAGTATAACAAAGTACAGAAGTAAGATAGAAAACGTTGCAAACTAAACCTTGTTGTGAACATGCAGCCTGCTGGTTTGCATTTCTTTAAACTTTATTAAACGGCGTTTTTCAGAAAGCGGTTTATATGATTACTCTCAGGTGATTAATACAATGAGGGGGAGAGGGGGTTACACATAAAGTTTTTATTCTTATCAAGAGTGATATATATTTCTATAACAAACGTCCTGTCTAGTGTTTTAAGCACCTAAGAGGAGGTAATTTTTTTAAATTGGAATTAAATTGCTTTTCCAGTGTCGGTGAGACTTGGAATCTATTTTTACCGTTTCCTAGTTGTTAGATACATGATAAATTATTTTTTAAATATTTTAATGCAGTTTTGAAAAGCAAAAAACTAAAAAAGATTGCAAAATATAATTTTTTGTTCGCGAGGATCAGTTATTTTGATGCAAACACAATACAAATAATAAATAATACAAAACTTGTTTCAGGGTTTCAGAATTAAAAAAAATATATATACTTAATTATGTTGGATACATTATGTTGGATTTTTAAATTAAAGACTAATCCAAACATTTTGTTTTACTTAAAAATGAAATACAACAGCCGGCAAATTAAAATTTATGAAATAATTTTTTTTATTTGATCAAAAGTTCATAAATAGAGTTCAAAAAAATTGATGGAGAACCAAGTTGTCAATAGAACTGAAAATTGCCGCAAACAAAAATTGATAATAGTTAACATTAAACACTAGGTGAAGTAAGACCGATGACATATATTCTTTGTCTTGTGGCATGAATTTTAACATTGATTTTAGATTTGACTTTTACTTTTTCTATTGAAATTTCTTAATTTTTTTTAAGCACCTTTGGTGGCACAAACTTTATATCGTTTGCCCTTTTATTATTATTTGAGTTTTGGTGTCTAGTTTTATAGTTAAGATTATTTTCCAACTTCCATTCAGAACTTAACTCAATTTTGTATTCAACACTCCATAACTTATCAGCTGAGTATTTAAGTATCTTTACATCAGGTACTTCCATATTTCTTTCAATAATACTATGTAAACTGTCTATCTCCTGGATAACATTATGTCCTGGCTCACAAAATTTCTGAATGATTGATTTAATTTGTGAATGACTTTGCATGAAAATTTTTAAAGCAATTGTCATAAATCTATTTCTATTCTAAGGTACACAAGAGTCGCTCCATAAACAAATTTCAGTTGACTGAGATTCATCTGCAACTATTTGATCGAGTATAACAAGAAGAGCACTAGCTATATCATTTCCCGTTCGGCCACTAGTAAGTTCTAACCAGACTGAAGTATAATTTTTTTTGATATTGAGCATTGTGCTGTCAAATGAAAAACAGTCAACTTTCATTTGTAAAAAAAGTTGGAAACATTTGTTGTTGGATAGGCTGAAAACATTTTCCATATCGAAGCAAATAACACACTTGCTTTTATCAAGCCTATCGCGATTTCGTTCTTGATTAGTTTCAGCTTTGTTTTTTATGTGAATTTCATATTCTTTTTTTTCATTTGAGTTTGGTGAAGGATTCATTTTTATACTTTCACATTTGTCACATCTATCTTTTTTTAGTTTATGAACATCAATGTTAAACTCTGTGTTAAATACTGATCTATACAATTTTTTTTTTTTGCAGGAATAATATTGTCAGAAACACATTTTTCACAATATTTCTCATACAAAATGGTCATATTCAGATTTTCTTGAATGTACTCTTTGTTTCTACTTTTACGACAAAAGTGACTGTCGATTCTGGGAATGCTTTGAATATGCTTACGCACATAATCTTTAATGTAATTTGGAACAGTTTGACTCGGTACTTTACCTCTTTTATACTGTTGAGGTGTTCCTGTTGTTTTGTTTTTTGTTAAATGTTAATTTCTAATTCTTTTTTCATCAATATCTAGAGTACATAGATAAAATTCTTTGCAAAAACGTATAAGTTCATCAGAAACAATAAAGTAATATAAATAACTATGTTTTTTCAATTCTGAATTTTCAGCAAAACGAAACCTTTTTTTGTTCTCTATAATTGTAGTTTGGGAGTAAAAAAGATCCTTTTCTTGATCATTTAAAATCCAGTGTTGTTTGTGCAAAGTTTCTTGATCAACAATGCTAATTTTTAATTTACATGTAAAACGGACATTGAGTGTGGTCTCTCTTACAATCTTTTATAAATTTCTCCCATTGTATTTTTCCATTTGAGGCTATGTATTGCTGACCACTCTGTCTAAGTTTTTTTCTTATTTCTTTTTTCCAGGAGGTAGGATCTCTTTTTCGTTTGCGTGTAAGATTTTTTCCAGTTCTCCTGTGTTTTCTGCTATTTTCCATGGCTTTTTTTTTGAATCATTTTCATTAAGGTCATCATCACTTTTATCAATATGTTGTGATTGAATAACAGATAGATTCAGAGTAGTTGAATTAAAGATTATGTTATAATTGAATGCAATCTTGTCCCTTTAAGTTTCTAAATTATTAGATATTATATATACAATAATAATAGCAATATTAACAATTATAATATATTAAATATATAGAACCATATAGTAAGCATTGACCAGTCTAAACAATTCGTGATTTTATAATTTATATTTATAATCGTATCTTTAAGAGACTTCATCAGTAGTTTCATGGTACGCCATTTTATTGATAACAAATAAAGTTTTAGCGGTTGTTTAACAGTGTAAACAAAGTCTTGGCTAATCTGATTGGTCAAAGGACATTCGGCCAGTTAATAATAGCAGTCATCACTATTTTGGACATACGGCCTTCTAGTTCTTTTAATATAACCCTAAGTTTTATGATTTTTGTGACCATAATCACTCAAAACATAGATTTCATCATAGAGAACATTTTTTAGTAATAAACAGAAAAAAAGTCAAAACTGGATATACGGCCTCTTGGTTCTCGGCTGGCGTACTGTTAAATATCAGAAAACAGATCGCCGCGGCGATTATATATATATATATATATATATATATATATATATATATATATATATATATATATATATATATATATATATATATATATATATATATATATTCTTTTAAACACCCAATAATTACATAAATTATAGGTGAAAAAAACAAATAAAGAAAATGCTATGAGTGTTCTTGTACTGTTCTTGGAATGAGTTCTTCCATCAAAGTTCTAAATATAAGTCTTTGTTCCTTTAAATTCCATAATTGGACAGATTGTTTTAAAATTGCGGCGATATTGGCATCTAACACTTCCTTCGGGCGTGCAGTTTTAATTTTATTGCCCTCGATCATAATTTGCAGCATATTAATACCAAATTGCTTCCATATTAGCCATATCTCACCAACAAATAAACTTTGGTTATTTATACACGGCTACTGAGTCATTATAATGGAGTAACATATGGGGTCATTAAGTAGCCTGATAAATAAGTTTAATTTGTTATGAATAAAAATGTTCGATGCAGAGTCTACTTTGAAAAAAGAATGGAGGTAATTTTTATTATGCTTAGAAGTATTAAAAAATGATTTTAAGACAGATCGTCCAACTTTATCAATATTCTGTAGAAACTTATTGTTGCAACCATTCAGTTCTAGTCCGTATAATAGCGTTGGAATAACTAGGGAATTAAATAAATAAATAATCGTAGCAGGCTGGCAGAAGCGAATTCCGTTTCTTATCAGAGCTTTTGAAACAGATAAAAATTGCGTTATCCTTTCATTTATATTCGTTTTTGGAGTGTTGCCGTCATATTTTTGTTCTTATTATCCCAAAGGAAACCAAGATGTTTTAAATTGCTTTGAAACTTAATAGGAGCGTCTTTAACATAAATCACGTTATTGATGATTGAGCTTACTCCAGATATTAAAAATTCAGTTATTATGCTGTATGTTATTGAACATTGGACGGCGTGCCGTCCAATGTTTAAAAAAACATAAATATATTTGAGGAGCCCATCTGCAAAACGCGCTAAGTCACAAAAATAAAAATTTTGAGTTAATTCTATTTTCACGTTTTATATACTTAAATCTATCATCTATTTAAATATGGGACCAATTAAAAAATATTTGTTCCTAAAAATGGACAAAGAAAATATCAATTTCTGTTAATACGCAACTAAAAGTAGTTTAGTTTTTTTATTGTTTTCTCAAAATCAGTTTACTCGGACTCGGAGCGCGTTTTGCAAATGGGCTCCTCATTTAAAATAGCATAAATATATTCATATATCTATATATATATATATATATATATCTATTTATATATATATATATATATCTATTTATATATATATATATATATATATATATATATATATATATATATATATATATATATATATATATATATATATATATATATATATATATATATATATATATATATATATATATATATATATATACATATATATATATATATATATATATATATATATATATATATATATATATATATATATATATATATATATACATGTACATATATATATATATATATATATATATATATATATATATAATATATATATATATATATATATGTATATATACATGTACATATATATATATATATATATATATATATATATATATATATATATATATATATATATATATAATATATATATATATATATATATGTATACATATATATACATGTGTATATATATATATATATATATATATAAACTACGTTAGTGTATTCTACAAATAGAGTGCTTAATGTTCTTAAAGAACAGAGCAATAATAAATTAGTAAAAACACTTATCTATCTTTTATCTTCAACATAATGTTTCCCCATCAGTAGGTTCATCAGGAAGAATGTCTAAACATAAAAAAATTTAAGTTATAGAAAAATTATTTTTCCAACTTCCTGTGAAATTTCAAAAATCGTAGTGGCTATTTCTGAAAATTCCTATCATAAGTATCAAAATTTTACATTTTTCAAGTAGTAACAATATCGTTTTACAAAAAATATAAATTTACATCTTGTAGTACACCTCAATAAATGACTATGCAATAAAAGTTTAGATAAAATTCGCAACTAAAAATCTTATTTGGTTTCTTGTTAGATTTAAAAAGCTTTTGGTTAGATTTATAAAACTATTAGTAAGAAAAATTAGTTTTTAAGTTTAGTTTCAGCTCAATTTTTATCGCAACAGAAATAAATTTTTTAAAAGTTTTTAAACATGGTAAAAGTAGATAGAGTTAAAGCAAGAACAAAACGAGCAGTAAAAAGAAAAAGGATTTTTAATGGAAAGGTGTTATGTGACAGTGAAATTTTAAATAATTTAAATCACCTTTTAAATGATAATATTGAATCTTTTGTTGATAAACAAACAGACATCTTCAAAACGTCGCCTTCTTTTTTTCGCAAGCTTCAACCTATTTTGAACTTAACACCACAAAAGAATGCTTATGTCCAAAACAAAGACGTGATACGTTATAGAATAGTTGACTGTTCTATTTTGTCAGATGCTGTATCAGTTTTAAGTTGCCCCACTTGCTTTCAGCAACTTCAGCAATAACTGAAAACATTAGCAAAAAGCGAGAACTTGCATGTGAACTTTCAATTTTTTGTTCAAAATGTAAATATCAAAATAACTTTTATACTTCTAAATTATTAAATCAAAAAGGAATCTTTGATACAAACACATATATAATATAAACAATGAGAACTCTTGGAATAGGATATTCTGGAATTCAAAAATTTACAACCCTCATGAACATGCCAAAACTAATGACGCCAAAAAACTATGATAAACCTGTTTTGAAAATAGCTATTATTGCAGAGGAAGTTGCACATGAAACAATGGCTGATGCTGTAGCTGGTTTAGACAAAATTGTCAAAACGAAGATGAGATTTTTGATATTAGTGCATTGTGTGATGGGACATGAAAACGTAGGGGATTTTCCTCATTAAATGGTGTGGTTGCTGTACTCTCATTAGACAGTGGAAAAGTTTTAGATGTTGAGGCTATGAGTCGATTTTGCAGACGGTACTCTTTAAATTAAAACCTTGCTAAAAGAAATCCTACTGCTTATGCCAAGTGGAAAAATGTACATATTTGTAAAATGAACTTCATTGGTTCTGCAAGTGGAATGGAATGCGAAGGAGCCAGTTGCATTTTACAGCAATCAATTCAAAAATATAAACTAAAATATGTTAACTTTTTGGGTGATGGGAATAGTAAAAGCTACAATATTGTCAAGGATGTTTATCCTGTCACTCAAGTAACTAAATTGGAATGTGTAGGGCACTATTAGAAGCGTGTTGGAACACTACTTCGAAAATTGAAAAATAATCAGCACTTGCAACTCTTTTTCACGTGGCATCATCGAAAGATAACAACCGGCACTACCCACATTGTCCAACGGGTGAAAGGAGTTGGTGTAAATTCAACAGAGTGCGAATGAGTCCTTTAACTGAAAAATTTGTAATTGTATACTGAAAACAAAATTTGTCACCATTGCAGTGCTAAAGTTTGGTGTCTACGATGCTGTAGCTAATTTTAATATTGGGATGAAATCCTAATTTATAAAAAATTTAACATGATTCCTGGCTATTACAATAAACGGTTCAAACGCTATAAACAAAATCCACCTTAAACGGTCAATCTATCAGGGAAAGCCAAATAAAATAATAAATTGCGTCGTAAAAAATTAAGTGCTAAAAAATAGAAGAAAAGTGACAAAACCTTAGAAAATGAAGGCAAATTACATGAAAAAGGAGGTTTTTAATTAAAATTAGAGTCATATGTAATATTTAGTACGTTGGGAGATTTTTTTATTTAATAATTTTGCGTTTTTAACGTTTTCTTAGTTTGAGGTTTTTCAATATGCTGACCAATGTTGCAAGAGAACCGCTTAAGCTTTTTGCCTCTAATTTTCAGCATATCTTCCTTTTAATAAGACCTGTGTTTTAAATGGAACAGAAGTTTGATATTTAAAGAAAAAAACTAGTATGGATGTTTTACCTTTTCAAAAATTGACCTTTTTTATAATACCATATTTGGCGGACATGTCCTCAGACCCAGATTTTTTTTTTCCAAATCTGTTCTATTTGAAACACTCATGCACCTATTCTAAAAGTAATACCAAACTTTCACTTTGCCTTTTTTAATAGCTTTTGCTTAATCTTGGCCAGCGCAAATTATATTTTCTGCCTATTTTGGGGTTTTTTTGGGGTATATGCAACAATTGTTGACCAAAAAAAAATGTAAATTTTTTATTTTCTTTTTATTGTATTTTAGATTACTTAAAATGTTTTTTTCTATTGTCTATATTTAAATTTTGGGGGTGATCACCCTTAAAGCAATTTAAACTTTTAAAATCACTAATATTTAGAATAGCAAGGGTTATTCCAGATATGCGTTTATCTGCACGTCATATGGGAAGCACAATAAGTAATTTTAAATTGTTTTCTAGGTACTACACCATGCTATACTAATAAATAACTTGACTGGTATCGTATACCAGTACTTTTGAATATTTTGCTAACTAAATGGGTGGTATGTTTATTTCAATTTAGATTTTCGTCAATCCAGTGTTCTGAGCTGGCCTTACAAGCTTTTACTTAAATTCAATTTTAAAAAAAGTTGCCATAATGGTTCACAATAAAATACGGAACTAGTGTATTAATAAAAGTGATTTTATAGTATCATAACTGTTGGTATAATTTTGATATTATACAAAACATGGTTTTTTGTTGTGTGTTTGGCTGCACAAATTGTTCTGAAAGTTGTATCAAGTCATTTATTCATATTCCTTCAATACTTTAACATCACGACGAGGAAACTAAACAACTGTCAACAGAAAGGAAAAGTAAATGGTTTAGTGCAATATAAAGTGAAAACACGAATTTCAAACTAATTCATTATAGAGTTTGTTCTGATCATTTCATCACAGGTTTATTTATTTTTTTCTGTGAAAATTATTATCTAAAACTAATCAGTAAACTCGGTTTTTCATATTTACACTTTAAATGTAGTTAAACGTGGTTATCAAACAAATTCATATAGGTAAATATATATAGAACTCAGTTAACCATATTTAAACTAGTATATATATATATACTAGTTTAAATATAGCTAGCTCAGTTCTTTCTAATCAATTTATCAGTTTGTATTTTATATATTATATACGACTCGGTATGTATTTATGTTTTGTATATAACAGGAAAGCCTTCCAAACTATTTGAGAAAAAATTTCATCCAGATTGGATACCAAATCAATTCATAAGATATAAAAAAAATCGATCAATCTTACAAGACATGAACGTGCTATTGATCGTGGACTCAGGCTTATGCAGGATGTTTTAAAAATCATTCCGAAAAAAGAATTCCAAGTTTTTGTACCACCATGTCAGATTGATTTTAAAAACACAATTTTTGATTCAAAATTGCACGATGTTGAATTTGAAGTTATAAGTGAAGTATATAAAAGTAATTTCAAAGATTCTTCTTGCCAAACTGATTTAACAAACAAACATATTGTTTCAATGGAAGATGAAATAAATTCAAGTACATACAAAGTTTCAAGTTTAATGTCTGAGTTGTCTGTTCTAAATGTTGGCACAATAGAATGGTTTGTATCAGATAAAAAGTCCTATTTTATACAGGTCTTCCGAACATGGATGTTTTTTTTACACTTTTTAAATTTATAAAATCTTTCCTTCCATGTAAGAGATCAAAACTTTTGGATTTTCAGCATCTTTTACTGACTTTTTTGTAAAAAATGGGTTTTTGGCTTAATTTAACATAAAATGATTTAGCTTATCGTTATAATTCAGTAGCACAACTGCCTCTTCTGTGTTTCTAAAAACAATTGATATTTTATATGTAAGACTGAAAAAATGGCCTGATAGAAAGCAATTATGTATGACTACCCCAATGCAAATATTACCTATAACATTCTCAAAGAGATAATTATAGATAATGTTCGAAATAAATATAAAATTTTACAAAGTAGAACTCCTTTGATCTATTTGATTAAACAAAACAATGGCCTTACTACTATGGACAAAATTGTTACAATATCATGTTCATTAATTAATTTGTATGATTCTGTCATACCATTTGATTAATCATGTTTTATATGTATATATATGTTTACATATATATACATATATATATATATATATATATATATATATATATATATATATATATATATATATATATATATATATATATATATATATATATATATATACATATATATATATATATATATATATTATATATATATATATATATATATATATATATATATATATATATATATATATATATAAATTAATAAATAACGGACAGTTTAGCGAGTTAGTAAGAGCATTTTTTCTATGCACTTTTATGGGCCACAGCGTACTTTTTTGTTGATGAGGTAGTTAACTTCCAGACAGAGTAAAATTCAAATATTTTTATCTTTATAATTACTTAAAATGAGGGTGCTTTGCAAATAAAAGCGGTATGAGGATCAAAAAGGCCGATAAATATTCTCCCCATCCTATCCGCGATAAATTTCTAACAACCTCTTATTGTTCGAATATTATGACCATATATAAATTGAGAACGGTCTCAAGTATCTCACAATAAGGTATAAGCTAAGATATAAAAATGGGATAGAATTATTTTTTTTGTCACACCAACTCTACGAAGATTGTCAGACAATGTATAAAAGCTCCCCATACCCTTAACCCCATACCCCATTTGACTCATTTTAAGTCTCTCAGGCTTAAAATATTAAATTCAAAACAGATCTAGTTAGCAGCGAAATGAAAGAGAAAAAAAAAAAACATTTTGTTTTATCTTGTGCAGTATATTGATTTACTTTCATAATGAACGCAATAATAATAACAATATAATAATTAAACCAAGTAATCTAACATCAATAATTAATTTTTTAAAAGCAACTGAAAACACACAATTTCAAAAATATATTACAGTTGCAAAGTCACTGATAAGCAGAAGAGGGGGTGGGGGGTGAAAGAAAGTACTGGGTAGAATTAAATCTAATTAGCAGAGTGAGGTGGTTATTAAAGACATAAAATCAATTAAGTGTTCTTTGCAATTAAGTGTCAAGTACATTTTTATTGCCCCACATGTTAAAGACGTGAGTAGTAAACAGATTGACTATGCAAAATGCTTAAATGTTTATTTACAAAAAAAATTACTATGTATAATAAAACATAAAAACTGATATAAAGGTAAAAATAAAAATCCGTAAAAAATAGCATGGCAAACTGTTAATGAACACAATAAAACCAGTTTTAAGTATGTTTAAAAGTTGTGACGATGGAAATGTGAGACAAAAATACTGAAAAAAGAAATTCTTATACCATACTCCTATACGTGAAGGAAACAAGTTAATGAAATATTTCAATCTATCTTATATTAAATTTAAGTTCATCTGCAGGTTTCAAATTTCATCTAATAATATAGTATTTGAAATTTATGACAATGTAAAATTTGCAACCTCATTTTAGGGATAGTTAAAACCTTACATGGTCAACTTTACATAGTCAAAAATATAGAACATTTAAGGATTTTTTTTAGATAAAATTTAAATCATGAATGATGAATTTTAGTTAATATAAGATAGTAAATTAAAACAATTTATTAACTCATTATCCTCACTTTTGGAGTGGGTGGATAACTTTTGGGATTTTCTTAAAAAGTTATGCAAGCTTAAAAAACATGAATTTTTGCTAAAAATTATCATTTGACTTAAGCATAAACATACATATACAAACTTATATTCGGAGTATTTACAATATCTGAAAGTTTGTACCAAAAATATTAAAATATCCTGTATCCATCCTTTATAAAATAAAAGTTTATACAGTGTTTAACAATTTTTATGACAATTGGGACCTAACCAATTCTTTTTTGGTTTATTAGTCAACCTTAAACATACCAAGTGGAATAGTTTAATTTTGCAACTCTTTCCTGCACAAGGAAACAACTCACCATTTTCATTACCTTTACAACAACAAATCTAATTGAGACCAGCAATGGAGACTAAATCCATATTATTGTTAGGGGCTGTTCAAATAATACGTGATACTTTTTTTGTCGTTTTTCTAACACCCCCCTCCCCTATGTGACATTTTGTGGCATTTTGAAGAACCCCCACTCCCCCACCCTGTGTGACGTGACAAAAAAAATTTTTTATAAGTTTATATTTTAATTGTAATAGTTTATTTTTATAAAAAAATACAATTGATGAATATCTGTCGAAAACCTAAATTTGTTCCCAAATCGGACTTTGACCTTAAAGTATTGGAGTTCCATGTTCTTCAATAATTTTTGAAGGCCAGTTGAGGTC
This sequence comes from Hydra vulgaris, assembly GCF_038396675.1. Classification (NCBI taxonomy): domain Eukaryota; kingdom Metazoa; phylum Cnidaria; class Hydrozoa; order Anthoathecata; family Hydridae; genus Hydra; species Hydra vulgaris. The sequence goes on along the minus strand of NC_088932.1, from coordinate 19,458,518 downwards.
AGAGGTATCAACATCATCTTGATCATACCACTCAATTGTTTCTTTGTCCGAATTTAAAAAGACACACATGAGTTCAGATAGACGTTGAGCAACTAAGCGTTGAGGTCTAACGTTTTGAATTTTATTCAAATATCCAATACTTGAGCAAACTGTTTTGTGTTGTTTCATTGATTTGATAGTTGCAAAATATAAACTGCAATTGGTACAAATTCTTTTTGGTAAGGAATTTTGAATGCTTGGACATGAGTAGTCGTATGGCAATCCATTGGGATACTTTTTTGTAACTGTCGTGGGCAAAATTGTTTTGCAAAATGATAAGTTTAAAAAGAGAGATGCAAAGTTGTTCTTTGTATTATTGCATTCAAGACCATCTTCTCCTTGGAACAAAGAAATTGGTGGTGGAAGAAAACCAGTTAGAATAAGATGAAACAGTGAGCTGCGACGATGACCACAGCATTTTTGATCATTACATTTTACAATTTGAAGGAAGTATTGACTTTCTCTGACATGTTTAGCATCCCACTCTGCTCCAAAATGTTTTAACTGTACACATTTTTCACTGTTTGGTTTTATGTACTCGGCTTTAGTTTCAAATCCATCAATGACTGTGCTAGACCAAATTTGTGCAGGAGTTGGCAAAGTTTGCCTTCTCCATAACTTTCTCTGTTGTTTCTCCTCTTGAACTAAGATGGCTTCCAAAATGATCAAATGGAAGTATAATTCCTGCTAGGTCATAGCTTAGCAGAGCCATTCTTCTCTCAACCCTGTTAAAGGCACTTCTTCCAGGAGCATTAGTGGCCACAAACATTGCATCAAGATCATGTTCTTTGAAATAAGTCTTGGCACAATGAATTGTTTTTTCATATCTTGGATTTTCATCTGGCCCACCATCAACAGTTATAATCACGATTGGTTTGCTAACTCCATCTTCAGTAAATAAGCTGCTTTTAAATGCAGGAAGATGGTTTATTTTGTTCATGTCTTCTAAGTGACTAAGTGCTGTTGATGAATCATGTTTTGCACTTCTGATTGCTATGTATGTTGGGCCAGAGTATGTGACTGCTTGTTTTTCCATGCAATCCTTTTTAATTTCTATGGCTGCAATTACTGAAGGAATAAGTTTGTGTTGAGAGGCAATTACAAAATCATGATCAGCTAAAGTTACCTTGTACTCAATATGCATCATCATTGGTGCTTGTTTGCTTGCAGCCGTCAATCCAATTGGCACCCTAGCTTTATCATCCTGGGAGTGAATCGTCACTTCTTTAGGACCCAAGACTGCCGCAAGTTCTTCAAGGGCACTAATGGATGATTTGGCAAATTTTGTGTCTACATGATATTTATGCTCAGAATTTTGTGCTCTTATTAACCGGACAGGTGCAGTTTTAACATGTCTTTTTCCTTCTGTGCTCAATGATCTGCTTGGAAGTAATCTTAAGTAAACTCCTGATCTCGAGAGATTGTAACCATGATTTTTCAATTCTTCAACCAAGTCATTTAATGTTTTTACAGTTCGAACCATTTCAGTTCTTCTCCTATCATCAGAAGCAGACCCTTTCATGGCAATATCTACAATTGCTTTTATTAAACTGTCCTGATCACAGGCTAACGGTCGACCTTTTGATACTGAATTTTTAATTCCACACAACTTTTTTCTAATATCTGGATCTAATGCTTCTATAGCTTTTTTTCTTTTTAGTCTGGTTGCTGTTTGGCGTTCAGTGGCTTTTTGACGAAGTACAAGATCTCGGTTTTTTTCTACCAAAAGTTTTTGCTTTTGCCCTAGTATTTGGTAGTCTTCTTGTGACAACAAGTTGCAATTTCTTTTTTCAGTGAGATATGCAATATCTTTTTCTAAAATAAAATTTTCATTTTTTAACTGATCTTGTTTCGGGGCTTGTTTTGTTACAACTTTTGAGAAACTGGAATTTTCTTTTTCACACTCTTCACTTGTTGTAATTGATGGGGTCGCGTCAGTCACGCCATCAAAAGTGATTTTAGATTCAACCGCACGCTTTTTTGGTGTATTCGGTACTTGGTTCGGTAATTTTGTCCAGTAAGATAAAATACCAACTTTATTTCGGAGTTCAATTTGTTTTAGCTCTTTTAACTTTTTTTCAACTTCTACATTTAATTCGGATAATGTTTTGCTCTTTGTTTTAATCTCAGACCAGATTTTATTTGTTTCTTCTTGAGACTTTTGCTTTGGTTTGTTTGCAAATGCTTTCAAATATCCTTCATAAATAGATTTGTAAAGTTTTTCTTTTTCACTAGACATTTTTAATCTATAACAACATCAACAACAAGAAATTAATTTTCCTTACAACCATTACGTTAAATAAGTATATAGTAAAGATATTATTACTAATAACATTATTAATAGTACAACTATTTAATAGTAGTACTAAAATTTTATATCATAGTAACTAAATAACTTAACATATAATAAAAATGATAACGTAACTAAAGTAGTTCGACAAATTCATTAGAGTGACACAAAACATTAAAAGTAATAATAACAATAACATTAAAAATTAAAGTATTGTAAAACTAAAACATTTATAGATCAGATGACGATCAAGAATAATATTTATGTTTAAAGATCAAATTTTAAACAACTATTAATACTAAAATTTTTAGTATATTTATACAAATATTCGTTATAAAATAAAAGTAGATTTTTAACGGTAACATAAATTGCTTTTAAATAATCGCCCACTATCTGGTTTTTCTTTGTTTGTAGAATCAAAACTTCTTTTTATGTCTGCAATTACCACAAGTAACTTAAAAAAAAACCAATTTAATTTTTTTATTTTCATTTGTTATGACTCCGTTAAACAATAAACGCTAGCTTGTGAAGTCGTTGCATAGCATTTTTCTTGAAAATTTTCGTATCGTATATAATTATCTCGGAGTTAGCTATTTTAAAAAATTACGCAGTGATAAAAAATTTGATTTAAAAAGTTATTTATCTCGTCACACTGTAGCAAACCACCCCCCTCCCCCATGTGATATTTTGTGACACTTTCCAATATCTCCTTCCCCCCTAAGACTGTCACGTATTATTTGAACAGCCCCATTATCTTTTGTAAAATATTTACCTACTATTTCTGGTAAGATAGAGCTATTAAATACTTGCTGGCACTTTATTACACAAGCTGTTTACAAAGGATTGTCTAGATTAATTCTTTCTAGTGACTAGTCTTTAAAAGTATTTACAAAAAAATCACAAAGCCTTTTTTTACATATATGTAATTGAGTTTGAACTTGAAAGTTATATGAATGTGTTCGTTTAAGCTTTATTTCAGTGTTCATTATTTGTATACAAAATGTTTTGTCTTTACCAACAGCTTTAAATTAGAAATTATCTATATGGTTAAAAGGATTTTTAATTTTAACACATCCTTCTCCACAGCATTCACAATATATTAAACCATCTGGAGAAGAGCCAATTTGAAATTAACATGATACTGTTTTACAATATCCTAATATTTTGCTAAAGCAAACTTTTCATTGTCTATTCCCCATTTAGTTTGATATGTATTAACTTTGTAACTTTTAGGGTAACAAATTCTTTTAATTAATGATTGGGCAGGCATAGAGTCAAGTGTGTGAAATACACTGTACATGTTTGATGGTGTGACTCTCCCTGCTCAAAAATGAAACCATTTTTTGGAAAAAAATTTACTCTCTTGTAGCTTTTTGAACACTACACTGCTCAACCTCTAATACAGTCAAATTTAAACTTTCATATTATTTACACAAATCTATGTAACTTCGAAATAAAGTTGAGGGACCATATAATTCCCACAACATTTTCGGAAACTGCAATTTCAATAATGAGGGTTGGTATTCTGCACTGTAAGGAGATATAACAGATAAAATTGCTGGCTTTGACTAGCACAGACTTAGATCATTGAAAAATGTATCAAGTTCATTTTGAGTAGGAGGTGTGCAAGTATTGAAATGTAACTTATTAATTAACAATGCATCAATGCTTTTTTATCATTTAGAAAACTACAGGTAGATTCTTTTAGTATTGCCTAATCATCTTTTTGCTTTAAAGTACTTGGGGAGATAAAATCTATATCAATGCATTCTGAATACGGAATATCTTTGAGTAAAGATGGAAGCATCCAATATGCTTTTTCTCCTGTAACTGTCTTAGAATCGCAAATTCTAACAGCAGCATTACTATAAAATTGCTCCAATGTGAGAAAATGCTTCTCTAAGACCAGCCATGCAGTTACAATGAGCATACAACATTTTACAACACTTTTCAGAAATAATCCATGTAGAAGTTGCTGTTTCATTATGCTTTTGAGAATGATAAACCTTTGATAAGAGAAAATAAAATTATATAATATTCTTCATTAAAAATTTAACAATCAAATTTTAAAAAATAAAATTCAGGTGTTAAAATATGTTACCCTTCCAATAACCAAACAATTTTCATTAAATAATTTTAAACCAACATCCCAGACCCAGCCAGAGAAAAAAAAATTATAAGACTCCAAACTTTTATAACTTTTAAGTTCTTCAACAGATATAGGAGATAGAGCAAACATTAAATCAAAAATCAAATCAAATCAATATATTTTCACTTTAATAATAACTGTATGTATATACAATCGTGCGGGACATTTACAAACAGTTATAAACTGATGACGTGTAAAGACCTATGGTGGTATAAATTATAGCATAATAATAATAATGATAATAATAACAACAATAATAGTAGTAAATAGTAATAATAATATTAAATACAGTAATATAAAAAAGTATAATCTGTATATATATTTTATTATATATAGATATATATTTTACTATATATTTATCTATATATAATAGTGATAATCATTAATAATAATGCAAAATAAAAAATATAAAAATCATGATAATATCAGTAACAAAAAATATAACAGGTAAAAAGAAGGAAAGAAAATGGAGAGAAGTTTAACGACTTGGAAAGAAAAGTCAAAGAAGGAGAAGTCCTAGGAGAGTTTTGTTATACACCAGAATTCTTTAAGCATAGTATTTTATAAGGAAATAGAAATATTGAATATGCATCAAAGTATAATAAAAAGAATTAAAAAAAAAATTGTTATAGAGAATTAGTTTATAGTTTAATTAATACATGTTACATGGTTTAGTAAGAATGCCACAAATTTTAGAGCCATACAAACTTTACAGGATGATGAATATGAGGGTATTTGGTTGTGACTATGAACATTTATACATTTTTATGCTTTATTTTTAAAGTTTTATATTTTTATTTTATGAGTTTTAAATTTTTATTTCTATTTTTAAGTTTTATATTGTTATTGTTTTATACTTTTAGTATATTAAAAAATTATTTATAGAGAATAGCTTGGGGGTAATTGCATAACGGATAATTCATTGATTATTTTTATTGAGGATAACCTTTTTTACATGGGTTATGAAGGCATTTCTATTTGTCATTTTGGAGAATATTTCTTTAGTTTCAACAGAAAGAAAGTTCCAACAGTGAATTGATTGATACTTGATTGACTTTATACCATACTTATGTGTTTGTTTTAAAAGCATAGAGAGACTACAATAAGATACAGACTTAAGTTTATAACTATGAATATCATTTGTGAATTTAAAGTGGCTAGTGAAGCAGCTAGGCGTATTATTCTGGAAAATGTCCATACAAGAACACAGTTTGATAAGTAGATAAGTTCGTCAAGCTTTAAAATTTTAGAAAGATTACATAGTATGTCAACACCAAAACTGTTAGGTTGAAAGTGAATTATTCTCAAAGATTTATTCTGGAGATTTATAAGGTTTTTTTCTAAATGGATGAACTTTGTCCATATCTGACAACCATAGCGTAGATGGGAGTTAAAAATAGCATGCCAAATATTCACAAGGGTTTCGTAATTCACAAAACGGCTTATTTTGGTAAGCATTCCATTTGCTCGACTTAGTTTGTTTGATATGGATTTAATTTGTTAAATGAACAAAAGAATTTCATCTAATAGTATACCCAGATATTTTATTTTATCTACAATATTTAGTTTTTGACCACTAATTCTAAAATTAAGTTTTTTGGTAATTTTTTTGCCTTGAGGTTTAAATAGAACTAATTCAGTTTTTTTTACATTCAAAGATATTTTGTTTGATCGCAACGATTGAACCAGTGATGCCAGGTCATAATTTAGGTACTTATTTAGCTTTTTTAAAGACTTATCTACAATCAGAAGGTTAGTGTCACCAGCAAAATGGTACACCTTTGAGTATTTAATACAAGTATTTAAATCTTTTTTTTTTGCACAAAGACGTAGTTTGTTTCGCTTGTTTGTTTTTTTGTTTATTTGTTTGTGAACCAACATGACAGCCGTAATGAGTTTCGCATAATTATCATAAGTTAATGATGTAACCCGGAACAGTGGATAACAACATTCACAAATATAATAATATTATCCTATTTATTTCTTTATTTTCAATAAACAGATTCGGGAAATATGGTTGAACTTTTTTTTTAAAGGGAGGATGAAATTCAGTGTTATTAAAATATATAGAAAGATTTAGAGCTATTTTAAAGCCTTAATAAAAACGCCAAAAAAAAACCTTCCTATCTAAGTAAATATACATATATATATATATATATATATATATATATATATATATATATATATATATATATATATATATATAATATATATATATATATATATATATATATATATATATATATATATATATATATATATATATATATATATATATATATATATATATATATATATATATATATATATATATATTGAGGGAAACCGGGCAAGATGGCGAATGAGACAAGATGAATTTTCATATAACAAATTTTCATTTAAAAAGTTATATCTTATAACAAAAAATTTTAAACAGGGTAGAAAAAAAAACTTTGTTTTCATTATGTATTTGAAAACATCTATCGGCTTTTTTGAATGAGGAGCCATTTGCAAAACGCGCTAAGTCCGAGTAAACTGATTTTGAGAAAACAACGAACTAAATAACTCTTAGTTGCACAGCAACAGAAATTAATATTTTCTTTGTCTATTTTTTAATTGTTCTAATACTTAAATAGATGATAGATTTCAGAATATAGAATGTGGAAATAGAATTAACTCAATATTTTTACTTTTGTGACTTAGCGCGTTTTTGCAGTTGGGCTCCTCAAATATTGTTAACGAAATTTTATATGGATTATTTATTAATAATATATTTTTTTTTTTTTGAAAAAAATAAATAAATAAATTTTATAAAACTGGAAACAAAAACGACTTACAAGTGATCTTGCTCTGGTCACGTGAACAGATAAAAAAATTTCGTTTAAAATGTAAAATTTATCAACTTTGCTTTTTAAAAAGTTATATTATTCGTGTTTTTTGAAGTAATTTGACGTCATTTATTTTAAAACTATTTTTTGTGACAAAATTAAAATTTAAAAGTTGGCATTTTTGTGACTTGTTAAATATTGGTCTTAAATTTAAATAGTTTTTTATAAAAAAAATGATTAAAATATTTCCATACAGGTTTTTTCATAGAGACGATGAAAAGAAAATGGGAATGATATCACAAAATCAATCATTAAAAGGTAAATGTTGAACATAATATTTTATATATTATTTGTGTTAAATATTTTAAACCTCTTAAATTTTAAATCAAAAATTTTAAATCAAAAATTATAATAATATTTTATTTATTGTTTAGAAGATAGAGAGAAAAAACATGATTTTAAAATGAATTTGAAAAAAAACAAGGTTTTTAAATTGTTTGAAAGAAACAAAGTCCATCCAGCAGAAGAAAGTAAAATACTTAAATATGAGCCATCCGATGCACGAGAAGTTGAAAAGTCAATCGACTCTTCAATTAACAATACATTTCAACAGGAAAAGAAAAAGAAAAATAAGAAAATTAACTTTTGGAAACTTTTTCATCAGGGTTATAAAACAAAGAAAGAAAAAAAGAAAAAGAATGTTGAGAGTAAATCTTATCAAAACATTTTTGAAAATTTTATCAAAAACGATGGAATTGACACCATTGATAGTAAGAATCTTATTGAAAACGATAAAATTGATATCATTGATAATGAGAGTTGTATTGAAAACGATGGATTCGACTCCTTTGATAAAGAGAATTTTATAGAAAACGATAAAATCAAAATCATTGATAATAGGATTTTTTCAGAAAACGATAACGACCTAAGTTTTGATAGTTTTTACTCGTCTTTGGATGAAATTTACATGGATTCAATAACATATCTAAGTCAAATAGATTCATTTGATTTGTTCGAAAAAGAAAAAGGTTTTGAAATTATTCATGACGTAGAAAACGTTGAGAGTTTGAACATAGAAAACATAAACCAGAGTTCCTCGTATACATTTTCTGATTCAGATGATGAGTTTGTTTCTGATTTTGTAAATGACGATGTATTGAATTCTACTTTGCAATTAACTAGTTTTATTAAAGAAATAAGGAACAATTCAACATCAGTTATCAATACAGTAAGTTTTTTTTTCAATAATTTTTTTTTTACTTTTTTCGCGGGAAAAAAAACAGGTAATTTTTAGTGACTAACAACAGTGCAACATTAACGCGTGCACACTATCGTGCATACCCGTGCAACACTAACGCGTGCTAACGTGCACACTCGTGCAACACAAACGCATGCCCAATGGGCACGCGTCATCCGAAGGTCTTCCATAAGACGTCCGACGGACGTCCCTCGGACGACGCATGTCCACTGAGAATGGCTCTTCGTTTTTTTATTCTTACATTTGTATATAACTGAAGATACTTTTTTCGAATTACTCTTTTAACTAATTATTACTTTTTGTAGAGCAAAAACTTGTTTCATTGCGAAAATAATAAGAAAGAATTGTTACAGTGCGAGATCAATAAACAAGAATTAGTACATTGCGAGATTAACAAGATAGAATTGTTACAGTGCGAGAATAATGAGAAAGAGTTATTACAGTGCGAGAATGAAACGATAGAAGTGCTTCAGAGCGAGATTAATAAGAAAGAAGTGTTACAGTGCATGTTTAATATGATAGAATTGTTACAGTGCGAGATTGATAAGAAGGAATTGTTACAGTGCGAGATTAATAAGAAAGAATTGCTACACTGCGAGAATAACGAGAAAAATTTGTTACACTGCGAGATTATTAAGAAAAACAAATCATTAAAAACAATGCGCGAGTTTGCTTTGTGCGAATTAGATGAAGTTTTAAATGAAACAGAACTTGAAATTAAAGAAAAATATTGCTGTTCAAATATAAATATGTGTGAAAATGTTGCTAAACAACAAAAAACTATTTAAAAATATTGTTATGTAATATTTATTTTGATTTTTTTTAGTTTTTATCGTGTAAATAAAATTTTGAAAAAACTTGTTTATAAATTTAAATTTTTATTTGATAGTTTATTTAACTATCAGTTACAGTCTAGTTAACTACAACCTCCCCCATTGAGATTTAATACTAGAGTGGGAGAAAAGGGGATTTTTTAGCCCAATCCTCTAAAAAATTGTATACAGTTTTTTTTATAACTTTTTGTAACGCGACAGGGCTATAAAAACGTTAACAAATTTCTAAATATGTAAAAAAAGTCTTTTTATCAGAACGACTCTTGTTTGCATATTTAATTGTGTAGAATTGATAAAGATATATGTATTTATGTTTATTATAGTTTTTTTTATCAACTTTTATAATTAATTTTATTTTTTTTCTTTATTATTACTTCATTTTATTGTCTATTCATTTTATTTTTTTATTATCAATTAAGTTTTTTTTACCCAATACATATAAATTCATTTAAAAATTAAATTAAAACGTCCTAGTCACCGTGTTACCTAGTTACCTAGTTACGTGAGAAATTTACAAGTAAGATAAACAAGAATGATAAACGCAAAATTTATGATGCTAAAAAGTAAATTATCTATCTAAAAATAAAAATTAAGGTCGAAAGCTGGTAAAAAAATGATAATCTTTAATATTTTTAGTTTGATATTAAAATGAATACATACAACATCTTAAAAATAAAGATTACAAACCAAAATTTTTTATAAAAATGTCAATTATTATGGATATTATTTTAATTTTTATGTTTTCTATAAATAGTCGGTTGCTCAATGATTGATTTCTCATTACTTCTTTAAGTATATTGCTTTATTCTGCTTTAGTACTGTTTAAGTTAAACACTTTTCAAGTGTTAAAAATTTTATGATGAAAGCTCAACTAGATCTTTAGAAATCGTTAACCAACAACAAGAGTTCTGGAACCAAGAAAGCAAAAAAAATAAATAAAAAAACTCAATAATTTCTAAGTGTTCTGACAACTCTAATCAGTTTTATTCTATCATTTAATTTTGTTCATACTCTCTTTAGTTGATTTTTTATTGATATTTTGGATCCATAGATCTTTTTTGATTTAACCGATTATTATTTTTGCACTAAAAGACAATTTTACCAAAAAGTTGCACTAGTCCAGATATACCATCATTAGAATTTATTAATGCAGATGCAATTCCAATTTCTAAATTGGTCCCCAAATCTTTCGAACATTTTTCAACATAGTTTGGTTCAGAGCCTCATTTGAGTTTTGAATGGAACTATTTAAACAGCAACTCAAAACATCACCATTACATAAATCTTTGAAAATAGGATAGATAACAAACTTTACTGCAATTACTAAATTATCTGATGGTTTGTACTGCATGATATTTTTTATAAAAATTTGTTTGGTGGTGTGGTATCAAATTGTTACCATTCCAATCCACAACAAAATTTTAGCGAGGTGTCATGCTAAAATAGTTTTACGTTTTATCAAATTTACTTAATTATATTATCAGTTAATCTTCCGTTTCCGCTAAGTCTATTTCCATCTGATAAAATTTTATCTTTCATGCTTGCACAAAGTTTATGGAGTTTGAGTACCAAGTGTCTTTTAAGTATGATCTACACATTCAGATATTATAGGTTCTAAATGTTTTACATATCGCTTTGATTATTTTACTTTTTTAAAAGGTTCAGTATCACCATAACCAATGTGATGAGAGTAGCATATTTTTCAATAGATGATGAAAATATTTTTCAATAAATAAAGAAAATTATTCCATTGCACCAGTAGATTTCATTGCATTGAACTTTGGGCATGGTTCAAGGTTTTATTGTATACCTTAAATTTTTGACTGAATCCTCCATACTAATATCCGCAAGCTTGTATAAACAGATAAAATAAATGTATTTATACTGAATGGACTAATGGCGCAGGCATATTCACTTTAGTTGCAAAAGATTTTTCCGCTTTGCATCTTTTTTCCAGTTTACGAAATGCAGTTACTGATCTTACAATTACTTCAACCGGGGTAAGCTGTCCCGGGCGCCGCAACCTGTGGGGCGCCGCTCAAAGTTATTTTTTTTAGAGGTCTTCATAAAATATCTTTACTATTTAAAACATTAGACGCCCAGCATTTTTAGTTATTGACTTTAATGGGTATTTCAGATTGTGTACGTACAAAAAGACCTTAGGTCCCGAGAAAAAGTTTATTTTTTACTTTTTGATCCATTTCAAAAATGTTGCTTTTTTAAAAATTTCTTTAAATATATCATATATCTATTTACTTTTTTAGTCCATTTAAATAATGTCTTTTTTTAATTTCAATCAGTGTATTTTTTTACGATTTTTTTTTATCTACACTAAACTAAAGTTTGCTTTGAAAAGTTTTTTTTAACAATTTCTTTTATTTACGCTATAGTAAAGTTTTTTTCGTGTTATTTTTTTTAATTATTTATTATTTTAATTTAATTACTTTTTTTTACATAATTACTTTACATAATTTACATAATTACTTTACATAATTTACATAATTACTTTACATAATTTTTTTTTACATAACTACTTTTTATAAATAATTTTGATTATTAACGCTGAACTCATGTTTGTTTTGCGCGGATAATAAATTAAATAAACTGACAAGACAACTTACATTTTGAAGAGTTTATGTTTCCAGAAACGAAAACAAAGTTTTCACTGTTAATTTAAATTTGAATATTTTTTTATTAAAAATGTTAAAAAACCTGTCAGGTTTTCAGGGAAAAAAAGTTTGCCAAGAACACTGAAGCAGCCTATGAAGCTGTTTTAATGTAAAGTGCCAAAACTAACACATTCTTTTCGTTCTCCATGTTCTTTAAAACCTTCTGAATCAAACATAATGTGTGATAAAAGCTCCTTAAAATAATCCAGTGAGACCTCCACTCTGTCTTCAAGATAATGTGAGCAACCCTCTGTTGTTCAACTTCTTCAGCTAGTCTTGCCACACGTACATCAACTTCATACTTGGACATTTGTCGCCAAAAATCTCAGGAAGCATCAAAGAAAAACAAAAACCTGAATGTAATTTAAAGCCTATAATAGTTGAAACAGAAAATAGCTTTACAATTACAAAAATTTTTTTGCAAAAAAGTGACACTTGCAGATTTTTATTTAATGACCCGTCGACTTGGCCAGAATGGCTGGATGTAAGAGAGAGAGAGAGAGAGAGAGAGAGAGAGAGAGAGAGAGAGAGAGAGAGAGAGAGAGAGAGAGAGAGTGCATCATCAAAATGAATCCAATACTTTTCCTGAAGAGCAATAAAGACTATCCTAAAACCAAAAAATGCCATTTCTCAAATGAATTTTGATACGAGGTAGTAAGAAATGACGAACAAGTAAGAGGAGATAGCTTATATACTCTCCTTCTCATCTGTTTGACCCAACTCGATATTCATATTTTGGAAAAAAGAAGGTTTCAATAATTGGAAAAAGTTCACAAAGTCAGATTGCTCGTTTAGCTGAAACAAAATGTCGATGAAATCTTGTTTTAAAGGTGAGTATTTTAAATTGATTTTTTGTATTTTGCAATTGTGCTGGTGATATTAAAATGAGTTTAAAAATAGGCAGCAATAAAAAAAAATGGTTGTTGAATCTGGGTTATGAGTTTTTGGGGCCTGGTGCTATTTTAAAGTAGGAATCCTTAAACTACCAAGACGCCGAAAAAACAATAAAAAAACAATCCTTATGAAAAAAATGGAGCCACAAAAACTGCAGGAGTTAGAGTCCCTCTCCTGCTTAATCCACCAGTGCTAGAGACTAATTTTTTTAAAATTCCGGGTTGCCAGCTGAAGCTAAAGAAGGCTCTGTTAATTACGGTTTACTAAATGTTAATGATTACCGATAACTATATTTTTATCTTTAACAAATTTATTATTTTTAATGTATGCTTTTCTTTTTAGCGTGTTCAAATAGCTATATAACTGTCAAGTTTTCTTTAATTTTCAAAAACAAGCAAGTCAAGTGCTTTTTTTTTACTTTCTTTTTAATGAGTTGTTAAGATCATGGCTGATATTTAAAGCATTACTTACTTTGTCAAAAATATGAAATTGGGTAGTTCAAAGTTATTTTGGGGTTCAACTGTTGAAAAATTTTTTTTCACTTTCCGATAAATCATCATTCTTTACTATCTAAGCCATACTACAATCAAAATACGTTATTTTAATAATGTTATAAGACATTAAGTTTATTAATTCGGGTGTATTTAATAACTTGGTGCCCTTTTTCACCTCACTCTCCATATTTTCCGCCAAATTTAATTGAGCACAAGTTTTTTTCCATAGATAGGTATAGAGCTTCCCCCTTCCCCCTCCTCCCACATATATATGTATACGTATATGTATATGTATATATATATATATATATATATATATATATATATATATATATATATATATATATATATATATATATATATATATATATATATATATGCCGTCACCACATTTTTGAGTTAGATTTGAGGAGCTGTTTGGAGTAACTGATGGGTGCAACTTCTTCTACGGACATGGCACTTTTCAAAAGATTTAGAGAAGCCTGGACGAAACTCGACAAGAACGTTTATATAACTGGTAGTAATAAAGTGCCTGATGTCAGTTCTACCATTCTTGGATTTGTTGAACACTACCTTTCTACACAAAAACAGAAGAGAGATGATTACCGAAAATTGTTGGAGTTAACAATGATCTTTCATGGTGGCATTCCGAAGAACGGAATATCGTTTCGTATACCAGAAGCTGTAAGTCATGCTTAATTGATGGCAAAAGCAATTTATGCATTCAAGGTATACCCGTTTCAAAATCAATTTCAGTTATCACATACGGAGAAGAACTCTTTAAGAAGAATATGTATGTTCCTTGCTCGAGTGTACGTTCAAGCCTGGTTTCTATCATCAGAAGCAGGCTGTGTCGCAGTGGTTAGAGCGCTTGCTTTATTAGCAGGAGATTCAGGTTTAAAACGAGCTTTGGACATATTTTCGCGTCACGGTTAGGAAGGAGGCGTGAACTTCCTGGTTAAATGCACTTCCGCGGTGCTCTGTGACAAGACCGTTGGGTCTTCTTGGGGCATTTAAATAACGAAAAAAAAAACAAAAAACAATTACAGCACCATATCATGATTTCCTATTCATGTGCCAACTGATTAATTATCGAGATATAGATCCACAAGTCAGTAAGGCTGCTGCAAAGAAATTTTCCAACCACCTCTGGTACTTAGTTGCCGAAACTGTTGCTCTCGCCTTATTTGATGACAATGCCACCAGCAGCAGTTGAGGCAAATATGGCTCAAGTTTTGCTCGACAAAAATAAAGAAGCGGAGGAAAAAAAAAATTAAGTCAAGAGATACATTCTTCCCGAAAAAGACTTTTCTTCCTTTCCAAACATTGAGTTTCCATCTCTGTTAACTCCTGGTACAAAAACATTCTTCAACAGATTTTCTCTCAGCACCGATTTTCTGAGCAAAGACCCTTCAGTATGGAAGAATGATCCTGGTCACAGAGCGGAATTGAAAAACTTAAGAAAATAGTGGTTGTGAATGATGTTGCGGAAAGAGGAGTCAAACTCATTCAGGATTATAATAACATTCTCACCAAAGACGAAACTGAGAAACAACTTGTTTTACAGATCACTGCCGGAAACCTTAAAAAGTACCCAGCTGCAACTAAATCCTGTCTTATGAAACAGTAATGTTCAAGTTTCATTGGTTCACATTATGTTTTGATGGTGTAGTAAATAAGAACATGGTCGAAATAGACAAGAGTATGTCGCTTTTAAACGGAATTAATCATTATGCATATTATGTTCCAAATTAACGGCGTTTGAGGGTTGCCTAGCAGTTGTCCAATTGAGCTGAAATTTTGCACAGTTCTTTATTTGGTTGATTGGAACAGGATCAGGGGTTGGGAGGTGCAACATTTTCACTTTCGAAAGTTTCAATACAGCTAAGGACCACCCTAATGTATATATATATATATATATATATATATATATATATATATATATATATATATATATATATATATATATATATATATATATATATATATATATATATATATATACATATATATATATATATATATATACATATATATATATATATATATATATATATATATATATATATATATATATATATATATATATATATAATACTTATATTTATAAAAAAATTAACTTACAAACAAACTTACAAAAATCATAAATTAAATCTTACTCTATATAATTAAGAGTAATTAAAACATAAATTTTGTATTTAATAATAATACCCAGTTATAAGAATTAAAATGTAACTTTATAGGTCTTCAGCATTATCACTACAACACAAAAAATAAAGAAATAAAAATTATAAACTTTAGTTATAATTAAGTTTAATTTAATCAAAATCCACTTATTGTATTAAATTTGAACAAAATAGCATATGTATTATCAAAATTATATAAAAACTTTAAAACCTATAATATAATAAAACTAAAATGTAACTTACTTTTTGACAAATTACCATCTAAAGTACCAAAATATAATTTCTAACTCATTAAACAACTGTATAAATTAACACTTAAAACACAATATTACATCCCTAAAAAATTAATATTACTTTTGTCACTGTTTCTTACTTGTGTGCAACAAGTTTTTTCTAAATAAAATAAATAATACTAGATAAGTTTAAACAAATCCAGACAAACTGCAGTACTTTTCAATAAAACTGAAATCACAAATTGTATCCTTATGTTTTAAATATCTTTAATTGTTATCACAACAGATATTAACTAAAGGAAACTCCGTTTTTAAAGGGCAATTACCAATTGCTTGTGCATTATGATTGTCACCTAAACAAAATATTAAACTGCATTATAGTAGGTATACGCGTATATGTGTTTTACGGTACCGATTTTTTCAGGTTGATTTCTTGCCACATTTTCAAACTCTATTTGGTGTTCGTCTATTTAGGACTTGTTTTGTAGTCTTATTTTAAAAATTTGTAATCAGTATAGAAGTTTTTTAAATAGTCGAATGGTTTTACTTTATTGTAGTGTGTTTCTTTTATTTCAATTTTCTGAGATTTATTTGAAGTTTCATCTTTTGAAAACTTTGTCAGTTTTCTAACATCACATTTGTATCAAAGTTATGGGTATTTTTTTTAAATTTATTTTTCTTAACGTTTATTTGTTTTTTCTAAATATCTACCAAATTTCATTTGAAAAAAATGGTATTGCAGAGACCCCACTTTTACTCACAAAATACGCATATAATCATTAGCTTAATTTTTGTTATCATTTAAAATGTCAAGTCTAGTCACGCGCCCTTAACTTTCAAACGCGATTAGCATTATGTGAAACTGTTATTACTAAAATGCCGTTGACCGAACGGAATATTTTAAAATTAGTCATAGCTTTCTGAAGGACTCTTTGTTGTCAACTTTTGTTACTTAAATTCACATAAGATTTTGTAAAATAATCCTATTTCTATAAAATGTTCACTTTTGTAATATTAAGTTTATGCACTTTTTAATGATATATGATAATATAATGTTTAAAAAATGTTTAAGCAATTTAAAATTTTTTACACATAAATAATTATAGTGAATAAACTAAAATTAATATTGCAAAAGTATTTTGTTAGTTACAAATAAAAACTAAAACATAATATTATTGATGTTATTGTACATATATTTTTATTTAATAATATATATAACTACGAATATATTTAAGGAATACATAGATTAACAATTATAATTACTTTTTATATCATCAAAGTTCAATTTATACATAAATATATTATTAGTATACTAAACTTTGATTTATTGAATCTATTAATTTAAAATTATATTAATTTATTAGTCAATTAACCAATTGATTAATGATTAAATCAATATAAGTTTACCACGTAATGTAGTAAAAAAAAATTGACAATTTAGAATTTGCTTCGTGTCTGTCACAACGCTGTGATATTTTTTTTAAAATTAAAAACTTTTAAGTTCAATTTTTCATATAAATCCTACAAGAAAAAAGCGAACACTATCAAGTGAACATGAGCTAAGTGTTTGTTAGCCGATAAATGTACTTATTTGGCGGCCAACTGACATTTTGCCGATATTATAAATCGAGCCGATGTTTGACAGATGTAACGACGTTGGTCCGAATTCGGCCCGATCTCGGCCCTGTGTTAAGGCCGAGATCGTAGCCAAACAAGAGTAGGTGGGGCAGGTACATCAAACGATGGTTACACAACTAGGTAATTTTTCAGCAATACAATGTTTCAGCTAATGTAATAAACACAGATGCAAATCTTAAGAAAAAGCTTCATATTATTCTGGCCACAATGTCATGTGATTATGACATTAGCTCATCAAAATTTAAAACATTCTGTTGGGAAACTGCTTTGCTATATGTAGACCTGTACCCTTGGTATCCTATGACTTAAACGCTTCATAAGATTTTGATTCATGGCTCTAAAGTCGTTGAGTTGTTTACTCTTCCATTAGGTATGTTTTCTAAAGAGGCTCAAGAGGCTACCAATAAGGTTTTAAGATCTTTCGTGAAAATTTTACAAGAAAATGCGAATGGAAAAAAAACAATTTAGACTTTTTTCACCTTCTTTAATGTCCATCTGATCCTGTAAATTGCACGTTTAGAAAGAAGATGTATTACAAAAAATAAAGTCAACCGTCATTGGACTGGTGTCATTGAACTATTGCATGAACCAACAACAGAATATTCTACTTAAAATATCAATTTAAATAATATCATTGTTGTTAATTTGTTGAGAGATTTAACAGTATTTTTTATAAATGGATAAAATTTTAAAATAATTTGTGTAATTATGTAATAAAATTTCAAAACAAATGTTATTTTGTCCGCAGACTGTACTTTTCAATGTAAAAAACAGTTTCTAATTAAAAAAAAAGGTAATAAAATTTTTGTTTTGGGGGTTTTGGCTAGAAAATGTCACTTTCGATCCATTGTGGTATGGTTGCTTTTGGTAAGCTATAAAAGCATCAAATATGACAAAAAAGAATTTTTGTAAAAATTGACCTTTGATCCTAATGCGTTTATGCACCTTTAATCCAATGATCAAAGGTTCACATACACACACAAAATGTAAAAGCAACAAAGTAAAATGCACAATGTGTCAAATTGTTTTTAAATAATTTTTTTTTCTAACATATAGCGTTAAAATAAAGACTTAATACAATTTTGTATATATATATATATATATATATATATATATATATATATATATATATATATATATATATCTGTGTGTGTTTGTTAAGAAAGAAGATCCTTATAAATAAAGATCTTTATAAATGTTCATCCAAAAATTAAGAATAATGTGGAACTATATAAAGATATTTCATTTTTTTTACAGTTAAACATGGTTTATCCTAATGTTAATGAAAATGAAATGCAAGCAGCTGTTAATGCAGTTCTTATTTGTGGTACAGTTTATCGTGTATCTAAGGAGAGGGGAATCAATTTAATGACACTTAAGAAATATGTAAGGAAAAGTTAAATAAATTCAAATGCAGTCTGCAAACCTAACTTCGTTACCATGCAAACCTTTAGAAACGAAGAAGAAACATCTTTATCAGAAAATCTTTTAAGGGCTTCAAAACTTCACTAGGGATTGTCAACCAAAACAACACAAAAACTTACCTACGAATTTGCAATTCTAATTCTAAGCGCATTCCCAAATCGTTGAAAAGTTTAGGAATCGCTGGGAAACACTGGCTTCGTGGTTTTATGTTACGTAGGAATGAGTTATCTTTACAAAATCCAGAAGCTACTAGTATGACACGAGCAACTGCTTTTAATTATTATACAGTTAGATTTTTTAGCAATCTAAAAGATGTACCTTTGTGACACAAGTTTCAGCCACAAAAAATTTATTATTTTGATGAGACATCACAACTGTTCTAAAACCAGTTAAAGAAACTGCTGAAAAAAGAGATAAATAAGTTAGAGGGATAACTTAACAGAAAGAGGGACATTGGTAACAGTTTCTTGTGCAGTTAATGCAATAGGAAACTCAATCCCTCTATTTTTTGTTTCTCTAAAAGTTCATTTCAAAGGAAATATGATAAATGGTGGTCCATCTGGATGTGTTTAGGTTGCAAACCTATCTGGTTGGACAAATGTTGCAACATTTTTAGAATGAATCAAATATTTTATTCAAAATGTGAAATGTTCATAAGCTAATCCAGTGCTTTTACTTCTTGAAAACCATAAGACCCATATTTCAATTGTGTGTTTAGATTTCGCTAAAAAAAATGGTACAACTATGCTGTCCTTTCCTCCATATTGTATTCACATTATAACAATGCAGCCTTTGATGATTGGGTTGCACCTAATCCACGAACAATAACCTTTTATAATATAATTTTAATCTTACATTATCTAATTTTAATTAATAAAGCCTATTATGAGTTGAATCAGTTAAATTTACAATTAACGTTTAATAAATCACAGAAAATGTGCGGTTGTTAAATTTATCAACCATCTTGTTTATTTTCTTCAGCAATCACCCGGGTCATATTTTAAAAACTTGAAAAATTTTTAGCTAAATATATTTTTGTTTTGTATTCGTTTTCAATTAGCGTAAAGCCTTTCAATTCTTTTGAAACTTTCCTCAATTTTAAATTTTGACTTCAGATGAAAACACCTCACACGTGTAACTCTGAAAGATTGTTCTTTTTATAAGAACAAAAGCTAGATTTTTAAATTTAAATAAATGCATCAGCTAATTTAATGTATTTATGCAAGTTGGCTGAAACAGAATTTAGAATACTTAAGCTAACAGACAGTTTCAACAAAGAAAACATTATAAAAGTATTAGGAATCCAATGTTTGCGTAATACAAACAATTTTGATTTTAAATGTTTACATGATGATGTATTTGAAAAGGATACTCTATAAAAATAATAATAATAAAAATTATCAATGATAATATAATCATAATATTATTTAAAATTGCTAATACTTAGAGTTACGATTGCACCACAAAGCTGAGTCGATCAAAGATTTACAGCAAAATAAACGTGTACGTAATGTATTAATGAAGCAAATTGTATTATTACTTTTATATATATTGTTTGTTTTGTCAGTAAAATAAACAAACATAAAATTTCGTGTATTATGAATAAAAATTGGATAACTAAAGCAAAAAGAAGACAAGATTTGTCTAATCAATACACAATACACAGTAAGTTGTGACAAGCTTTTATTGTAAAGTCTGTCATACAAATATTAAAACGTAATGTAAATAAAATTATTGAGTAGGGGAAAGGGGGGTAATTAGTACCGCTGTTCAATTCGTACCAGCGTCATTGTTCTTTTTCTGATTCGTTGAAATTGGCGGAAACACGATAAAATCAAGCCAGCAGATGAAATATGTATACTGACCAAAAAATGGCGGAATCGAACGTTAAAGAAAGGAGGTAAGTCTGTTTCCCTTTTTTTACACTATTTGATGTAATAATTACACTGTCCTACTAGTCGTACCTTGCAGGCGTGGATATACGTAAATAATTTATATTTTTTTATGGTGCTAGCCCATCCATTCTTCTTCATGAATAAATACGTTTTTTCCCAATTCACTTTGCCCATTAAAACACTGAAGTAGAAAACTATGTTTAGTCATAGTCGGGTAAATCGTACCAGTGATGGTGGGGTAAATCGTACCTGTGGTACTAATTACCCCAACCTCTAAAGATAACAAAGGGCAGAGTTGATACTGCTTTATGTGTGATGAGGACATTGAGGAGGATATGATCCAGTGTTTAATTTGTGGAGCATGGGTACATGTTGCATGCTCATCATCTGAGTCTCAAAATGGGTCACATGATAGTTATATATGTGAATTATGTCAATAAATATATTTTAAAAGTGTAGAATGAACCAGTTATTGTTTTATTCATTACTTTTTATTAATGCTGAGCTTTTTTTTTCTTCATACCCTTTGGTACTTATTAGCCTCACTAGTGGTACTATTTGAACCTTCTTGTGGGTAATTAGTACCACCTTGTTTATTTTTAGTTTTTATTAGTGTGCTCTTTATTTTAATATTTACATCTTAAAATCATGATTGTTTGTTTTAGTTTCATCAATGCTTGTTTCTATCTAAAATTAAACTTTTTCCTACATTTAGTTTTATTTTTAATAATTTTTTTCCTTAGGGGGTACTATTTAGCCCCCTTTCCCCTACCATTTAAAAATTATATACGTTTATAGTTAAGATTACTCTTTTTTCGTATTAGATTCAATAACTAGATTTTACTATTATTATTATTATTATTATTATTAAAAAATTAATTATATCAGGAATATCTAGTTAGACTGTTTAAACTCTTAAATATAAATTAGATTTAATTTTTGAAGTCAAAATTAAAGACGTAAAGAAAAGATAATATGATACTTTAAAGACCTTCGAAAAAGTTTAATTCATTAACATCAATAAGAAGTTTTTTTTTGTTTTTTTTTGTTTGAATAGAAAAAGGCAACAATAACTTTTTACTGTGCGATAAAGTATTTAGTAGTTTAGGACCTCTAGTGGCAATAAAGAACTTCATAGCCAAATAAGGCTTTTTAGGTTGCTTATAGTTGTTATTTGAAAAACCTATAAGGCATATGTGATTAATTTTATTTATTTATATAATTGTGATTAATTTTATTTTAAGTATATTAAATATTTTTGGGAATTTTTTTATCTAAAACTTGTAGACAGAGTTGCCGAAATATTTAAGTAATAAACATTTTTATCCAAAGATGGATTTTCTATTAACCGAAGATGGATTTTCTATGAACCGAAGACGGATTTTCTATGAACCGAAGATGGATTTTCTATGAACCGAAGTTGGATTTTCTATGAACCAAAGATGAATTTTCTACGAAAACTATTGATTTGATTAATACAAACAAGCAACCAAATAAGTTTGAACACTATGGGTTCATAATCGGAATAGCTCTCTTTTAAAATAAAACAGTAAACACAAAATAAATCAATAAAAATCATTTAAAAACTATTCATCCAAAAATTATAATCAAACAATTCATAAAAAAAACTTGTTTTAGAACTAAGACTATTTGCGCAAAATGAAATTCTAGAAATAAAAAATTATACAAAAACTTCAACAACTACGAATATGTCATTTAAAATTATTGATTAAAAATCATTAAATTAAATATTAGTTTCGAGGTTTACGATTTTAACTATTTATTTTTAAATTACACCCGAACTATTTCTTGAACCTTCAATATTAATTCAATTTTATTGCTGATTAAGTAAGACTTTGTAGATCAAGAACACATTGATTGTTTTTTTATATTACTGCAACATCATGTTTGCCGAAATTTAAAAGATAACTTTATGTTATTACATGCACTTTAAATTTAATTGCATTAAACACAAAAAAACCGGATAATCAACAACAGATTAGTTTATCCTGTTCAATCGATGAAGTGTGAACTCGAAATTAGAGCATCTAAATAAATGATGCAAAAATGCTGAATTGAATGCTAAATTGATGGTGCACGTGAATTTTTAAAGGGATAACTTTTGAAGTCTATCAAAAGTCAGAAAATAAGACGCTTCACAAGAAAAATACAAAATGTAGATACAAGACAATTTATTTCCAAAATGAATGCAAGTTTTCCAATATATACGTTGTTCGAATTTCGGCAACTGTACCCTGCAAATGCATCTTTCAATGAATAAAAGGTAATATTATTCAAAATTTACAATACCACGTAAGATTTAATTAAAATAACTATACTAAATAAGATATTATTTAAGGAAGCAATACCACATTATAGATGAAGTTAAATTTGCAATACCAAATGAAGAATTTAATAATAATTATGATATAGTACAATACCACATAATTCTAGAGAAATTCAGTTACACTATATGAATCAATTATAAAATTAATTAAAAAAAAACGAGTATTGTGTGATCTCGACATCGATACTGCAAGGTGCCGTACCCAAACCACCCAATAAACAAAATTTAATAGAAATTGTCTAGTAATAATGTAGGTTGGTCTTTGGTGGCTTTACCACAGGTTTGGAGGATTTACCACAGCCGTTGGCAGAGGGAAGGGGGGAAGGAAGAAGAGAAAACTAATAGCACTTACCATAACGCCTACCTTGAGTTGGTGGGGTGGACTTCTAACCTCTAAAAGAACTTCACCAGCGGAAATAACCCCTCTAGGACTTATTTCACTTTTCGCTCTTAATATCCACTCAACAAAAGAAGCACCTGTCCTGTTCTAATCCCCTGTTCAATGAACTCAGTTAAAGATTTTATCAAACAAATAAATAATTTTTTCGAAAATTTTAATTGAATAACTGAATAAAATCTTATAGTTGTACAATATAAAAATGTTTTATTGCAATTACTTAATTTTTTATTCGATAACGTTTTACTCCTCCATCGTAATTTTCATGACGGTATTGTGCTACTCCTCCGAACGCAGGTGCTGAAAAATTTTTTTAGCTAGTTATTAAATATTAAAACTAAAAATAATCCAAGTTATTTACAAACTTATACAATTTTTTTAAACAATTCTATTTTTATTCTTACCCATATAATTTTAATTACCTCCAGCATAATGTGGATAATGCGGTCCATGTAAGTACATCCCATACTCTTTAACTTTTTCTTTTGAAATGACTAAAATTTATTATTATCATCTTATCAAGGTAATTAATAACATTAACGATACATGATTAATTGCCTCATAAGGATTATTTGTCACACTTTACGGCAAAACTAGAGAAAATGATCCGAATTAAAAGTTCAGTTTACTCCAAATAAAAAACTTTTTTTTGATATTATGAGTATGTTCTCATACCTTCGTTATACGAAATCTCAATTAATAATATAAAAAATAAAAAAACAATATTTAACTTCATTTTTAAATAAAAAAATTCTATGCAATTCCAAAGCAAGCAATAATTTGCGGCACGCAATAATTTGCAGCACGTATCCAATGATCCTAGATAGTTTTGCAGCAAGTTTTTTTAAATAAGTTTATTTACAAAACTTTCAGTCTTACTATTGAAGTATCTTTTCAAAACACAACTTGCCGCATAAAGGCTTTTTATCTGTATTTTTACCTGTATTTTTAACTTTATGTTTAACTGTATTTTTAACTGTATTTTTAACTGTATTTTAAACTGTATATTAAACTGTATTTTAAACTGTATTTTAAACTGTATATTAAACTGTATTTTAAACTGTATTTTAAACTGTATTTTAAACTGTATTTTAAACTGTATTTTAAACCGTATTTTTTAACTGTATTTTTAACTGTATTTTAAACCGTATTTTTAACTGTATTTTTAACTGTATTTTTAACTGTATTTTTAACTGTATTTTTAACTGTATTTTTAACTGTATTTTTAACTGTATTTTTAACTGTATTTTTAACTGTATTTTTAACTGTATTTTTAACTGTATTTTTAACTGTATTTTTAACCGTATTTTTTACTGTATTTGTAACTGTATTTTTAACTGTATTTTTTACTGTATTTTTAACTGTATTTTTAACTGTATTTTTTACTGTATTTTTAACTGTATTTTTAACTGTATTTTTAACTGTATTTTTAACTGTATTTTAAACCGTATTTTTTACTGTATTTTTAACTGTATTTTTAACTGTATTTTTTACTGTATTTTTAACTGTATTTTTAACTGGAATTTTAACTGTAATTTTAACTGTAATTTTAACTGTAATTTTAATTGTAATTTTAACTGTAATTTTAACTGTAACTTTAACTGTAATTTTAACTGTAATTTTAACTGTAATTTTAACTGTAATTTTAACTGTAGTTTTAACTGTATTTTTAACTGTAATTTTAACTGTAATTTTAACTGTAATTTTAACTTTATTAAAGTCATAAACCTTAACCGTGCTATTTTGGTAACTAGAAGAGAAAAATTATACGAGTCTTGAAATTAACTTTAAATAGTCCCTAAAAAGCAAACAAACAAACATATAAAAAAAAATTTTTGGGGGGGGGGCGAAAATTTGAATTGAATGACTTTTTCGTCACAGTGAGCAGAAAAGGAAAAAAATATATAAAAATTTGGAAAATAAAAAATTAGTAAATTCATATATTTTTATTGACACTAGTTGCAGTAATTAGGCATTTATTCAGTTATAAAAACTAAATTATGCAAAACATCATAATTGGTCCTGAAAATTAATTTTATTTGTAACAAAATTGCAAAAAAAATTTGAACAACAATTCATATTGACTAGATAAATAATAAAAAAAATATTGATTCCTTCAAGCACTCGTGATATTTGAACTAGCTCAAACTGTCTAGTAACAAATACCGTATATATTGACTAGGTAAATTATAATACTGTAATTTGAAATCCTTTTTCTAAAACAAGCTTTTTATAGGTCTGTTTTATAAAAATATTTATAATACATTAGGTTATACTCCATGAAATTTCATGAAACAGTTAGATGTCGAATTAAGACAAAGATGAGCATCGCACTTAGTGCACTTGATTACTGGCGCTGCCTTACAACTTGGAAATCTGCATCTCCCTCTTGTTGTTACAATTGGCCAATGACCAAATTTATCATTTCGAATAGGTTTAGGGGGAATTTTAGTTGCAGCTCCTCCACCTCCCTTAGAAACCTTTGCTCTCTGAAGCTCATCAACATCAATTGATGGTCTACCTCGCTTGGTTGGAACTTTGTTTTCACGAGTAAGACACAGGGCTATTTGATATTTAAATGTTTGAAGTTTTATAATCTTTCTAGGATCCGGTATTCCGCTAAGTCTTGCGTCTCGCCTGTATGTGTTCCATGCTTGAACGACTATGGTGTCAAGTAAATGAAAAATCATCCGATGATACCATTTCTTTGATCGTACTGGATTTCTATAAAGCGCAATGAGCATATCTAGCAGGTCCACTCCTCCCATACACTTGTTGTAAAGTTTCACAACATCCGGACAATCAACATCAATTCTTTTTTTAGTCACTCTGTCATAACGACTTATTTTGCCAAGGGGTGCTATACCAGCATAAGTAGAAACTAAAATTACCCCACGGTTATCATACCACTTTATTGCTCGCACCTCAACATCATTGAAGAGAGTTGTATGAATAACAGACGCCCCTCTCCCTTTCTTTTTGAGTTCCTTATCATTTGGCACATTGCAACTAGATAATCTATTCAACCGAGCTGTGCCAACATAATGAATACATTATTTTTCACAAATTGATACAAGATTCATACCTGTGAACCAATTGTCACAATATATTTTGTGTCCTACATTCCTAGGAATGTTTTGAAGAAGTCTCAGTACAATATTTCCTGATGACATAGTATCAGGTTGACCAGGACAAGTTTGTATAGCCCCATCATAAATCTCAAAATTATTGATTAGTCCATCTACCCCGCATAACACAAATATTTTATAGCCCCACTTCTTAGGCTTCTTTTGATTATACTGTTTGAGCCCCTTTTGATTATACTGTTTGATTTACCTTTAAAAGGCACAATTTGTTCATCACAAGATAAATGTTCTCCTGGAACCATTTTTGAGAAGTTTGCATTCAATGCATCAGCTAAAGGCCCAGTTTTAAAAAGTTTATCTGAGCAGTTTTCAGGACGTTTCTCATTATCGACCACATGAAGATTTTTTTTTGTTGTTTCAAATCTCCTACGACTCATGACATCTGCTACTTTATCGTAACGCATCTCTCTATCCCAATACATTCGACTACAACTCATTTTTACAATACACATCAATAAAATTATTCTAAAGAATTGCTCAATTTCCTTTTCATTTACATCTAGAGTCCTATTTACA
This sequence comes from Hydra vulgaris, assembly GCF_038396675.1. Lineage (NCBI taxonomy): Eukaryota > Metazoa > Cnidaria > Hydrozoa > Anthoathecata > Hydridae > Hydra > Hydra vulgaris. The sequence goes on along the minus strand of NC_088932.1, from coordinate 19,431,302 downwards.
TCACATTGTAGGGTATACGATTTGACTCTACGACAATGTTTGATAAAATTTTATCATCCAATTTATCACGAAAATATTGAATTGGTTCTTTTACGGGCTGACCTTCATGTAGCTTTCCAGTGAATGGAACATTGATAGTGGGTATTTCATCTGGATCCTTTCTTCACCAAAAAAACGAAGGAAAAAAAACTGTCAAAAACATAAATACACTAATCGTATAATCCTTACAATATTTAAAAATGCGGTATTGTAGTTTTTACAGCAGCCATTCCATGGTAATTGATATAACTACAGCTATGAAAATAGGAACCAAATTTTCAATAAAAAGGACCTTTTTTAACCACCTTAACGAATTCGTCACGAATGCATTTTTAGTCATTGTGTTCATAAAAATATAATAAATAAATTTTTTTTTGTACCATTATACTCTACGAGCAGTACATAAAAAGATATAATTATATCAAACACTTTCCTCTAAAATTTTGGCATCCAAGCAGTAACAAACAAAGGATAAACACACAAAACACTTTAATTGTTCACGCCTCACTGATGATGACAGTTCAAGTATGCATTTCTCATTATAATTGGCTACCCAGCATCACATGTTTTCTCTAAAGCCAATGAAATACGTGGGCTTAAACAAATTCAACCAATCACATCATTTCCCAGCTTTACAGGGAAAAAACCAGTGCACTACGATATCGTTACAAAGCACCATTTAGGGTTAAGAAACTTATTAATTCTAAGTTTAAAAAATAAACACAAAGTTCGCAACTATAACAAAATAATTAAAAAAAAAAAATGCAGAAACCCAAAAATTAATTGCTTTACAAATACTATTGATGTATGAACTTTAATATCGTGCAATATAGTTTATGAGAAAATGTAATTTAATATAATAACAATTAAATTAAAATAAATTTGAATTATTTATCTTAAAAATAATTAAAAAAGTAAGGCCCGGGTTTTACCTAAAATAAATTTTGGCTGGAAAACGAAATAAATTGTAATATGACAAAGCCTGTTGCATAAATTGATAATAGACACTTTTTATTCAGAAAGATGCTTCAATAAATTTTATTGATATTTAGTATTCGTTTAATACGTTAAATGATTCATTCTAGCTATAATAAAATTGATTTTCTTAGATTCTAAGTGTTTTTTTTCGGGATAGTAAGTACCTTGGTGATAATGTGCGTTAGTAGCAACGTTCGTTGTGTTGCAACAGTTTTATTTTATTTGTTATGTAATATAGCTACAAGATATTTTTACTTTTTGAAGAACCAGATACGTTTAAGTCATAATACAGATACTTTTAAGTCATTCCTACTTGATTTGAAAGTCAATCTTTTTAGCTCTGCTTTATTGTTACTGATAAGAATGCTAAATTAATTTGAGAAAGTAAAATTGTATTGTCTATTAAAAAATTTCAACTAAAGTTCAAAAAATAAAAAATTTAGTGTAAAGCAGAGAAAACTAAAAATTGGATTTTAGAAAAGCCATAGAACTAATTGTAGACTATTTTAAGTTTGGATTTGTTAACTCCAATTATGGTAACATTAAACGGTACCGATCGGAGTTAGGGTAAATCTACCGGAATGACTCTTTTATTCTTTTATCTTAAATTCTTAAAACATGTAATTAAATTTAACCTGTTAAATAATAAAAAATTTCTCCCAAAGGCTCTTTGATGTAGGTTTGATATATTATTTCTTTATTTGTATTTAATTACATAAACAAATAAACAAGGGGTGTCTATTAAAATTTACCTATTTAATTTGTAAACTCGTTTTTATCTGTTCTAAGAGACTAGCGAATGGCTATGAAAAGACTGCTATTGTAGTTTATTATTTTTTCATTTAGCATTGCATATGAAAGAACTATAGGTATCCTAGGTGAAAAATATGAAGTTTAAAATAAACCTACTATGACTATATTTGCAATAATCAACTATGCTATTTATGATATTAAACCCGAACTTTATACCTGACTGACTAAATAATGACTGAAGTATATGTATTATGTTTTACAAGACTAACTGAAAAATGAAGATAAATGTAATTTAAAAACTTTATATATTACTTAAAAGTACATTTGCAAGATTAGGGGTCTTTTGTAAACTAAAGAAGTTTTTTTTTTTATTGTTGTAAAATTTTTAAGAAAGTGGGGCCCTAATGATAGATTTTGGGGGGCCTCCGAATAACTTGTCACTGCACTGTATATTCATATATCAAATAAAGTATAGAATTGTTCTTATTTTAAAATCCTAAAAGTCTTATTATTTTATAAGCCTACAATCCTGCAAGCCCTTTTGACATACTTGAGCATATTTTAGCTATATTATGTAGCATTTTTATTACTATCTTTTTATTAGAGTTTTTGCTTGTTTGTTTGTTCTTTTAACAGTATTTTATGCCGTTGTACATAATATGTAAGAACGCTGAAACTCAGATCGGTAAGATCCTGTTACTGAGAACCGTTTAACAATACAATAATAATAAACTAATTATTTCAAAGAAATATAAAATACACAGTAAATATGGCTTAAGAAAACAATGCAAATAAAATTAGGCATCTAAAATATAAAGCACTGTTTAACAGTACAATAAAAAAAATAATCAAATATTTTAAATTACGTTCAGGAAGGACTTATATAAGAGGATTAAGATCAAAAGAGCTCGAATATGTTATCAATTGAGAAAATAACTTTTCTGTTTATTTTTTATAGTAGAAAAATTCTAACTTTGGGAAAAATCAAAGTTTTTTAAAACTATTTGGTTCCACAGAAATGTTCCACAATACGATATAAAAGATCTTTGAAAATGTTTTTGCAAATAATGTTAATGCGAATAGTTTCTCATTTCCTAGATAATTGTCGTTTTTGGGCTTTATTGGATATAAGTTTTAAAAAGATTCAGATGTGAAGTTTATTTTGAATTTAAATATAAAGCAAAGAACATTAAAAACAATTAGTTGGTATATATCAAGAGAATTCAATAAAAGAGGTTTTACACGATTATAACGATCTTTAAAGTTTATTAGACGTGCTAGATGGTCTTGTTGCCAAATTTTCTTCAATAAGAACAACAAGAAAAAGTATGACTTAAACTGTTTTCATTGAATATTATTATATGTCAGGCATATCATTTGGCATAAGATTTTTTTGATTTTGGATAAAATAGAGCCCATTTAGTTTTTTTTATGTTAATTGATAACTTATTTGACTTTCACCATTTTAAGAATTTAATTAACTCCATGTTTATGTCATTAAATAGTAGAGCTAGGCTTAGGTGGACCTTAACCCTAATCCTGACCTAAAACCCAGGACGTTTTTTTCTTTTGCTTTTTTTAAACTTAAAACATTTTTTTAGGTAGCGGGCTTGCACTACTAATTATAAAATTTGATAAAGTACCCAAGGAGCGGTAGCAGTTTCTGGTTCCTAAATATGCGGAAGGTAGCGGTAGAGCTTTCAAATGTTTGGTAGCGGTGCCTAGCTCTGTTAAATAGTGTTATGATATTATTATCAGACATCAAAAATTTGTGTCATCAGCAAACATTACTGCTTTTAAATTTGAGGTTTTATAATCATTAATATAAATGAGAAAAAGGAGTGGTCCTATATAGACACCTCATGTTGTCTCAAGGGGGGACATTACATGTTGTATCAAGTAAATTTGTAGAGGAGGACACATCAATTTTCACATAATGCTTATAATTGCTTAAATAGCTTTTTAGTAGTTTTTGAAAATTTCCGCCGTTTCCATATTATTTAAGTTTTTTAATAAGAAACTAACGATCTATCGCGTCAAAGGGTTTTGAGAGATCATTTAAAACTCGAAGAGTAAATTGTGATTTCTCAAACTTACCTGCAATATTTGAGGAAACGCTATTTTTTATCGGTGATATAAACTTTGTATCAGTGATATAAATTTTGTATCGGTGACTTAAATATAAATTGTTTTAGCAATTATGACCATACAAACACCAAAGTATTTTTTGACGATATGATTCTCGAGACATTCGCTAACAAAAGCTACAACCTATTTCTAAATAAATTTCTTAATTTGTACGACAAGCATTTTCCTAACAAAACTAACCGAATTAAAACTAAAAGACTTCTCAACCCTTGGTTCTCAAAAAACCTTTTAAAGTGTTCGAAGCGAAAACGAAAGCTATATATACGTTTTATTAAACCAAAGAAAGATCGCGACAAGCATAATTACTTACCAAGCGTGATTACCGTTGACGACTCTCAGATCTCTGATGATAAATCGGTAGCAACAAAATTTAATGAGTTTTTCGTAAACATAGTTCCAAACTTAGCCAGTAAAATTAAATACACTCCTGTTCATTTCTCGAACTATCTATCGAAGTCTGATAAAAACTTAGAATTTAAAAAACTCACTAGTAAAGAACTTGAGGATTCTATGAAAAAACTCAATACTAATAAAGCAACGGGTTATGATTTTATTTCAGCAAGCATAATCAAAGATTGCTATGGATTTATTAAAGATGTTTTATTAGATTTTTTTGACAAATTGCTCAATACAGGTGTTTTTCCAGATAAACTTAAAATTGCAATTATTACACCCATTTTTAAAACAGGAGACGAAAGTCTGGTTTCAAATTATCGACCTATTTCAGTGTTACCAGTTTTTCTAAAATCCTCGAGCGTATCATGTATAATAGGCTATTTTCCTTTTTGGACGAAAACAATCTTCTTTATTGTAACCAATATGGTTTTCGATCAAATTACTCTACGGAGCATGCACTTATGCAACTTGTTGAAGTTATCAGTGGAGCATTTTCTCATAACAATTTCACTTTAGGTATATTTCTAGATTTGTCAAAAGCGTTCGATACCGTTAACCATCAAATTTTACTAGATAAAATAAAATATTATGGAATATGCCATACATACGATAAATGATTTACCAGTTACTTAACTGATAGAAAACAGTTTATATCTCTAAATGACGGTTTTCAGACAAACAAACTTAAAATATTATGTGGGGTTCCACAGAGCTCCATTTTAGGTCCTCTACTATTTCTAATATACGTCAACGATCTATATAAAGCATCAAATACTATGTCTACCGTCATGTTTGCAGATGACACCACTTTATTTCATTCTCACAATAACATTATTTCTCTATTTCAAGTTGCAAACAATGAACTAGAACAAATATCAATCTGGCTTAACGCAAAACAGCCTATCTTTAAACACTGTTAAAACTAAGTTTTCCTTATTCCATTCTAAACGAAAGTTTCAATATATTCCTAAATCCTTACCAATGCTGTATATAAATAACATAGAAATTGAGCGCTCTTTCACAAATAAATTCCTTGATGTCTTAATAGATGAAAACTTATCCTAGAGAGATCATATGAAAATTATATATTAGCAATAAAAACTCAAGAAATGTTGGTATTTTATTTAAAACCCGTTAAATCTTAGACAAATCTACCCTAACTCAGCTATATTTTGCATTCGTACATAGTTATTTATTGTATGGCAATACTATACTCATACATACTCCGACCAAAAATCCTCAACATTTTATCCTCTTGCAAATAATTACAATTTTCTTTTGCTAAATTTAATTTTTTTTTTTATTCTTGCTAAATTTAATTTTTTTTATTCTGGCTAAATTTGAATTTTTTAAATTTTTTTTTTAATTTTAGACTAACGAAAAACGTTTTAATAAGGCGTCTAACGTTTGTAAAAAATGTTGAAAATTTTTTAGTGTTACATAAACGGGCAGCATTGTTTATTTATTTATTACCCCCACTTCCCCTATATATTTATTATTTATTCGGCACCTCTGAGCATTGTGTTGTTTTTTTTCAAACAAGGTTATATGCTTTACTTTAAAAAATCCCACACCAATTACTAATTTTAATTTTTCTAATTTTGGTGGTGGTGAAGAAGAAGAATCTAAAATACTGTAAATGTTTGAGTGAATAAATACGTAAAAGGTTTTCTAGCATGAATGTATATTTACATTTACAGTGAAAAATGCAATTTTTTTGAATGACGAATCACGCATTTTGTGTTTTGGCAAAAGAAAGCTTGTTTTTGAAATTATAGAGAAGAAAATAATAAAACTTTCAGTTTGATAAAGCATCAAGATTTGTCTTTCAATCGGACTTAATCAAACAAAATCCTTTAGCTTTTCACTTTTGTTTGAGACAAAACCAACAACCGGTTAATACAAAAGCAAAACCGGTTAGTGTTAGTTCATATACTAATAATCATATTTAAAAGAGTAACAAGATACTTTTTCTCTTTTTTAAATCATACAATAATATAATAATAATAATAATAATAATAATAATAAAAATCTTAGTTCTATTGATTGTAGTAAGTAAAAATAGTTGATTAATAAAAATATATATACATAAAAATAATATAATAATGAGTAGATTAATTATTAGTACTCAATAATAATAACTAAATGATTGATAAGGATGGTGTCACTCAAACAGAATTCTAGTTAAAAGTAGTGACACCAGTTTTTAAATATAATATGATTAATAATACGCGTACGCACATAGAACATAAATAAACTAAGTAAACATTTAAAAATCATACTTTGATGATAATAATAAAAAATAAACAAACATGAAGTTAATAATAATAGTTTTAGTACTCTTAATTAAAAAAAAAAAAGAGTATATTTTAAATATTAAGTGAAAATCATCTCAAAAAGTTAGAACAAAATTGTTCTCAGAATTTTTTTAAATTGATTTTGCTTAAGATTAAAAAAAGACGATAAAGGTGTTTAAAGTTGTAGTTTTTTGAACTCATTCACTATGCATATAAGACTCTTGTTCCATTCACAAATGCACTGATAAACGACAGAATGTTTATCATACTTCTGAGTTTTGAAAGATGGTTCACTAAGTTTTCCATTATATATGTTTCTAGTAGAGTATGTATGTATTGTTCTACTTTCTGTAAAAAAGTCTGTTATAGAAAAATTTTTATTAAAAGAGTCAAAAGCAAAAAGAAGATAAGCAAATTTTACAATCGCTGGAAAGGTTGGAATTTTTAGTTTTTTGAAAGATTCTGATGTTTCTGACTTTAAAGATTGGAAGTTTAAATCTTATGGATTGACGTTGAGAGGACATCAAATTTGTGATGTGATAGTTGCCATTTTGACCCCAAATTTGACAGCAGTAGCTAAGATGTGATAGAAATAATGCACAGTAAATACTCTTTAGCGTGAATTTATCGACATAATAACGAATTATCGAAAGTACGTTGTTAGCTCGAGTTATTTTCTTGCGTAGCTCATCAATATGAAAATACCACGAAAGATTGCAGTCAATCAAAACACCGAGATAGTTGATATCTTTTGTAGGATATAACCGTTTATTATTAATTTTGATTTGAATTTTAGAATTGTTTTTTTTTTCTAGAAGATGAAAAAAAGATTAGTTCAGTTGTTTTGGTGTTAAGATATATTAGGTTAGCATTTAACCAGTGAACAATACCATTTAGATCCAAATTTATGTTTTTACAGTGAGAATTATACAATTAGTTGATATGCAATAGTTTTGTGTCATCAGCAAATAGATGAATTGACGAGAAGCGAATAGAGCTGATTATGCCACTAATATAAATTAAGATCAAAATATAGTCAAGAACAGAACAATCTTAAGGAACACCACACACAACAAGTTTGTTAGTAGAATTATAACCATTAATACTTACAAATTGTTTTCGATCTTTAAAATAAGATTGAAGCCAGTCACTTACAACACCACAAATATCATAGTGTTCTAAGCATTCAGAGAAATATTTATATGCATATTTATAAGCATACAGAGAAATGTGGCAATTATAAAAAAGTTGCCACTTTCTAAATAATTTTAAAAGTATTTAGATGATTTAACGACCACACCTTTAAAAAAGACATGAGTGGATTATTTAACTTAAAAACATTGACAAGAGGCTTTTAAACAAAAAGCTTGGTCCTCATATTGAAAAATATTTACATTGTGATATTAAAATATATATTAAATATTACAAAGCAACTAATTAATATTATACTTCTAATGAATATTTTTGTACAACATCATTATAAAAAAACAAACCTGTAAAGCATTATAAAACTCAATCAAATAATAATTAACCAAAATACTAAAGCAAAACCAGTCTTTCCGGACCCTGAATATTGCATGTATTTAGGTAAACAGAACTTTATATTTTTGTTGATACATTGTCTGTTATGTATATTTCGGATGTTACGGATAAAAAGAAATTTTTTTTATCTTTATTTCAACATAGTCATAAGTTGTATTACAATTGTCATTAGTTATATTACAATTAACATGAATCACCTATAGAGTTTGTCAAAAAAGGAAATGTTCAAATTTATCAAGCGACATTATTTTCTAGCGGTTTAGATATACACACTTTTGCGTTTGAATCAATCAAAACAAAGAAGCCATAACTCAACGGAGGTATAATTAACGGCAATTTTGTTTGAATTGGTTTCAAAAAAGGCAATTTTGTTTTATTAAGCATTTCTAAAATAATACCGTTAAGCGTAACATTTCCATCTCCTATGTTTCCGTTGGCTGGTTGAAGTAAATACTGATCGACATAATGGTTATCGGAATTTAATTTATTTGTAACGTTAATTGTAGCATTTTCTTTGTTGTTAACGTTAATGGCAATTAAAACAACTGAACCAGACTTATATAATCTTTGTTTAACACTAGCACAATGTGCATACACTCTTACTTTTCGACCGAACTTTAAATATCCAGTTAAATTTAAGACTATTTGACCGACAAGTCTTTTATACAGTAATGAGCTCCAATAATCAGGCGTTGGTTTAAATTCCTGGTTAATTAGCGAATAGTTTCCACCTTTAAATGATTGTCGTAAAACGACTTTAATTCCCATTTGAGCAGCCAGACCTAATTTATCTAGCCAAAGAAAACCTGCAGCAAAACTGTCTCCTGTACCTTTAACTCCTCCAAACGTAGTACTTGATGTTTCTCCTATCCATATATTTGGAGCTTTAAAACGACTACCAACAGATTTTTTTATTATGGAAATTGCTTTTAATCCATATTCAAGAAAAGTATCGAGATAATCAACACTTGTAAAGTTTACAGGACTAATGTTATCACTTCTTGGGTAATAATGATGGAACGTTATTGCATCTAAAACGTTATTTTCAATCGATTTTAAAAAAGATTCAAAAAATCCAAGACGTGTTATAGATCCTACATCTGGACCTAGTAGTTGAACATACCTGGGTTTAAAAACATCATTAAGGATTCCACGTAATGTTTTAAAATCCTTTGCCAGTTGTGGCGGTTTTAGTGTATAATTAAAAAGAACTGGAAAATTGTCAAACTCATTGCTAAGTTCAAACTTGATTTCATAGTTGATGGCAGCCATATATTTTAAAACTTCTGTTACGTTATAAAAATTCCATGAGCCATCAGGATATCGGTTGAGCACATTAAGTCCGAAAATAAGTTTCCATTCAGTTTCCTTTGCGAAAGAAATCAGAACTTTTAATTTTTCTTTGTTATAGTAAATATCATTAATACTGACATTAATGAAATCAGCTCTAGTACCTCCAAATCGCAAGTAAAGGTCTCCCTCTGCAGAAAGTCCTTTCCCTAAAGCTATTAAAATGTCTGATTTAAATTCGTTAGTAAGTGCCTTGTAATAAAAATAACTCGCATCGATTGTCAACGATAAAAATTCTTTTTCAACCTCAGCTGCCGCTTTTTCAAAGTTAATACTCAAATTTATCTCTGCTGTAAATCCATAATTTATTGCAAAGAAAAATATCCAATAAAACATTTTACTTCTAAAACAAAAATTATATATATATATATATATATATATATATATATATATATATATATATATATATATATATATATATATATATATATATATATATATATATATATATATTATATATATATACCGTTATTAGTTAAGTTACATTTGAAATCAGTTTTGATTATTATGTTATTTAGACTATATAAAAACGTCATAAAATTTAATGTTGTTTTTATAAATAAAGTACCATCACAAAGCGACAAACAAACGCTATTGTTGGCAAGACAAAATGTTTGTGAAGCATCAAAAGCTTTACATTCCTTTTACAAAAAATTAAATATGAAACAACTTTTACGTTTGAAGTATAAAAGTTGTCTTCAATATGTAACAATTCTCTTTTCACAGACTAAACCAGTTACCACCATAATTCCCATTTATTTGAGACATTTAATGTGATACACTATAAGTTTACTTGCTACTTCCACATCTGTGACTCGTTGTTTAGTAAAGACTTTTTTAGTTATTTTATTACCTCCCTAAAACAGATTTATTATTATTTTCTTTATGATATATTTAGAAATCTAATGAAATGTCTTTAGACAATTATTACAAATTTCAGATCTACCTTAAGTCTCGTAAAAATGATTAAACAATTGTAATCACTTATTTTTCGACATCTATAATTTCATCTAAACTCCATGCATTATTTTAAATTAAATAAGTAACGAAAAGTAAATATTTTATGGAGAGATTAATATATAGTAATCATTAAAACCAGTAATATATACTTGTTTATATATCCATGCTTTATTTTGTTTTTAAATTCTTTTTACAAAACGTAACAATTATCTTATTACTAAAAACTTTATTCTTATTATTTTTGTTTCTGCCACTTTTTGTAACAACGTTTAGCTTGTAACTTTTAAAGATTTATGAAAAAGTACTTTAACTCAGGTTAATAATTTATTTGGGTAAATATTTCATTCATCTGAATGAATTATTATTCAACTGACGTTGAATGTGGTCATTTTTACCATAAATTACTTTAAATTAAAATAAAACTTTGTAAAACTTGACACTTAAGTAGGCATACAAAAACAGTTTTATTGTGAACACTAACGCCGGGCGAACAGTTTTATTGTGAACACTAACGCCGAGCGATTTAATATGAAACCTAAAAGATAAGAAAACTTTAATTTAACAATGTGATAGCGTTGTATTAAAGTTTTGTTTATATTTAAAAGAATATTTGATGTCAGAAAACAACGGAAAGGTTTAACTATTTTTTATGAAGTAAAAGAGACCATCACAAAATTTTTGCTACTTCTAATATTTTTTATTAATAAGTTTTTATTTGGTTTATTAGAATAAAAAACCAAGCAGTTTAAATTTTATTATTCCAAATACGCGTTTAAATAAAAATATTTGAATCATTATCGGAACGCGAAAGAAGTCAATAAAATAGTCTTCTAAAAATGGCAAGTAGATCCAAGATTAAACTAACTGTATATACTAATATCAGTGAATAAAAACATTTTTACAAATTTCTGAACTTAATGTATAAATCTATTGTACCACTGTGAATTTGGGGATTTAACATTATAGGGGAACCTGTTGTACTTTTAACCACTTTTTGTTTCAGGACGTTTTTTACGTATTCTATTGAATAAATTTAAACCATTCAAACTTTGTGATGTTCTCTAATATTTTGCGCAAAAATTATCGTTTAGATTTTTTTCTCATTCGATCACGAAGTATCATTTTTCCGCGTTTTAAAAAATAAGTCAAGTAGTCAAAGGTGCATCATGTACGTTGTACCTACGATCGATGTGTGTTGTTCTACGATAGATGTGTGTTGTACCTACGACCGATGTGTGTTGTTTTTATGGCTAAAATATTATTATCATAAAATGTATGTAAAAATCGTGCAATGTTTGAACCTTTTTAATATTATATTTTGTTGTATATCATATAAAAATTTTCGACCAACCTCATGTCAGTAAAAAAAAACTTGTTTAACTATTTTGTAAGCTAAATTGTCTTAAAGATCAGAAAAATCCTTAAACCAAAGACTAGATTCCCTCAAAGAAAATATCATTTTAACACCATTATATTTTCTTTAGTTACAAACCTTAAAAGCGATAGAATTGTAAATAGTTTTTTTTCTAAAATATTTTTTTATCATTTTGGATAATAAGTTAATTAAAAGCAAAAATGTATTTCTATAACTTATACTAACCTATATTCATTCACATATGATCATAATGCCTTTTAGAGAAAATATTTCAATGGTGCCAGCAAAAATACATTAATAAACGAGTATAACATATTAGATATTACAAGAGGTCAGATCAACATCAAATATAATCAAATATAAGATACTGAAATCAAGATGAACCATGACTTTTACCTGGTGGTGAAAGTATCACTCATAGTTATAGTTATCATATTGTATACATTTTTTACAAAAGTCTCTTGATTTCTTAAGATCAAAAACTTCTATAACTTCTGCTATACAAAGTCTAGAGTATTTTTTTTCTGCCAACTTGACAATTAAGAAATTTCCAGAAACAATTTCACATTAAATATCAAGTATATTTATTCAAAAATCAATTTTATCAGAACTTTAATTATTTATACACCTGTCAGACTGGCTCAAAATTATCTGTTTTATCTTTTTTTAATTTGTCTCAAAGAGGACTTTTTACATTTTTGGATTTTAGATTTTGAATTTAAAGCAACTTTAATTTCAGGTGTATCAGTTAAAATAGGCAACTTTTCCTCGCACCATTTTTAGTGGTAATATTTCTTAAGTTAGTTTTGGAGTGAAGCCGTATTATTTCAGGTGAAACAATAAATAATGTAAACTCATAGGAGCCATTTCCCGTAAAACAATAGACAATGTTGATGGTAAAACATCGGGATCAGTTTTAACATCAATACTATCATTAGAAATGCAAATTTCAGTATTTACTATTGAAATAAAAACAAAAACACAAATGAAATTGGCCTGATAGTAACATTTACAGATAAAAAGATAATATCAGTAAAAATATATTCATTAAATGGATTAAACCCAGTTTATTTAAAACCGTTTAAATTATTATTTGGAACAAAGGCATTAAAATAAGCTTGACCAATAAGGTAAAATATATCATAAATTGTAACTGGGTTGCCATCATTGTCTGTTGATATCATTTAATTATTTACGGCACTTTTATTAAAAATGTTTTAAATGGTCCAAAAACACGACGATTGAGAGGTTTGCGTTTTATGGGTTGTGTGAGATAAATTGTTATTAAAAATGTCACAAACAGTAATTGAAAAATGTCAGATTTTTCAATTACTGTTTGTCCATTACTGATAAAATGTTCAAGAAATTGCACAAAAATGACTTCATTTAGCCATCCAGACTTACTAGCTGATCCTACACTTCTAGGAGGACAATTATTTAATATGTAGTTTTTATATTTAGCACGTTGAAATACAAGTAGTGGCGGGATGCTTTTCTCAGTAGTATTAATGACTGCAAACATTGATACATTATTGCCAAAACATGATGAAATTACCAGAGAATGATCGGTTACAAAAATCAATGGCTAACTATCAGGGATAAAGGAATGATATGATATAAAATGTATAAACGCACAAACAAAATAAATATAAATAAATAATTGAAACTTTCGTTTTTTTGTGTTTTAACTCTCATTTTTTCATTTTGTTTTATTAATTTTTTATTAAATTTTTGTTATTATTATCATTATCAAAATTAGCAAAAAGTAAATCTTTACTTTTTTTAAACAACAGCAAAATCCGTTTCTTAACACTAGTATTCATACCTAATTAGCAGACAATATTGGCGTAATATTGTTAATGGAAACTATATAAACAATATTGTGCCAATATTTTTTGCTATCAGGTAGTGTTAAATTAATTTATGTGTTTATAATATAATTAAAAAACAAAAATAGTTAAATAAAAAGCTTGAAGAAAAAAACTCCGTGGTTTGAGTACATTTTAGCATAGAAAAATAAAGGGAAGGGCTTGTATTTTTGTTTTTATAAATATTGTATGATTGTTTCCAAAAATGTCTCAATCGAGTTTAAGTTCAAGAAAGATGGCAATAAATCAAATGAATCGAATGAATTAATTATAAATAAATTATTTTTTAGACAGTTGTTACATTATTGATCTCAAAATAAATAAAATTTATATAAGTAAATAGTTTCTAAAAATGGTGATATGGGCGCCCCTGAATTTAATATTTATTAAGTATGCATATATATATATTGCATGTTCCGTGGAACCATTTTTTACAATTATTAACTTACATTATACATTCTTTTGCTTCCCCGGTTTTACTTGACTACTCAAAAAAAATAACAGAAATGGGTGCCCCAAGCGCCCCTAAATTTAATTTTTATTAAATATACATAATATAAAAATTTCTTTGGCTTCACCTGGCTTTACTTCTTTTTTTAAAATAAATATATAATTTATGTATGTAAATTAGAGATGTCTCGAATATTCGGTGACTATTCGGCAAAATGAAAATCGGTACTATGAGTGCTAACTGGCATAAGTGCAAACTGTCATAAGTGCAAAATATAAATTAGATTATGTGTGAAATGGCATAAGTGCATCAAAAGAATTTGAAAATATTGGCATAGAATTCGCATCTATGTCAATCTTTGCAACTGCTTTGCACTTATACCAGTTTGCATTTATAAAATTTGCACTTATTTCTCTTAATATAAAAGACAACCGTATAGCTTACATTCCCATTGAAGTTAAACCATGCTTTAAATTCAGATTATAGTGAAAATAGCATTTTTAATAAGTTCAGAGTTCTTTGTGTTATCTATAACAACTTCTGAAATTACATCAGAAATGCAATATATACCTGAGCTGGTTATTTTTGTAACCTTTTTGAATAGTTTGAAGAGTTTGACTTTTATACATAAATATAGTTAAAACAATTTAATATATAATAACTAAGTATAATAACAAAATAATTAAGTCATCGAATGTGAGGTGCTTCGGCCGAGCGCCTTGCCGAATATTCGATATTCGGCAAAATCAGTATTCGTGACATCTCTAGTGTTAATGAGTGCTGTAAATAGCCTTAAGGGCGCCTCTGAACTCACTGGTACACAAATAATAGTAAATGTACGGAAAAAGAATTTCAACACATTAAATTACAATAGCTTTTGAACTTTAAAATAGTAATACAGTATACTACAATAGTTATTGTAATTATGTTTTATCAAAACAATATAGTTATGTAATAGTTATTGTAATTTGTTTTTATCACAGCATCACAATACAATAGTTACGGTAATTGTTTTTTATCACAGCAATACAATATATTAGTTTTTGTACCATAGCATTGGATTTTAATGTATTGTTTAAGCAAAAACAATGCAATAGTTATTGTAATTGCTTTTCATCACAGCAATACAATACTAATGAATATTTTTATTATGGTTAACCATCTAGGACTTCTTTATATTTCCATATAAATAAAATTTTTTCAATATCCTTATTCAATTATAGTTACGTAAAAAGTATATAAAAGTCGTATTGAATAAAACATATGAATAGATTAGTTTGAACATTTTATAACAAGAAAGGGTTCCCTAATGTCTGTTGCAAACACTTTGTGCACAAATAACGTTTGTATAAAGAGCAGCAATTTCTAATAAAAAAAGTTATTAAGCAGCCATGACACTGTGGTAAGAGTTATGTTTTTAGAATACAGAAACTCTAGACATGATGCCTGCTTTGGGGATAAAGCAAGACTTGTAAGAAATACAGTATGTACTTTCTTATTAAAAGCTCTTCCTCGGTGGTCTTCCACAAAACCTTCAGGTCTTCTTGTAGCACCTTGATAATATTTAAAATCAAAATTGCGTTACTTTTAAACAAAGGAATATGTTAAATAGCTTCATTTGAGCAAGTAAGTTTATAAACTTAAGGGCTTTAAAAAAGACTTTCTTGCTATTTCTTTAAATTATCTTTAAGTGAACCAAAAATCTCTTTGAGTGTATCAAAAATGATAGCTTAGTTATTAAGGACAGCTTTAACTGGCTTGTTGCGTCCTTTCCCATGTATAGGATATATTGTTTTTAGTCGCTGTTTTGAGCCAGTGTTTTTTTAAGAAAAGCAGAATAAACATTTAAAAAAATATGTAACCATGTAAAAAGTCATGTAAATATGTAACCATGTAAAAAGTTATGTAAATATGTAAATAAACATGTAAAAATTATATAACATTCCGAACTTTCATTAATTAGATTATGACCAATTACCATGTAATTTATGTATTATCAGAAAAAAGCACAACCATAGTTTTTCCTCCTAAAACTGTTACTTTATTACATCAAATAAAACTATTTTCTTTTAGTACAACAGTCTTGATTAAATTAATTTAGGCAACTTCCATATTAGGCAAGCAACGTCTTTTTACTTATCTGCATTTTGAACATTATTTTTTTCTTTGGTTATATAGTAAATGTTCTGTTTTTCTTTTCTAATATAATATCTTCTAATATAATATCTTCTAATATAATATCTTCTAATATAATATCTTCTAATATAATATCTTCTAATATAATATCTTCTAATATAATATCTTCTAATATAATAATATCTTAAAGAGTATAATGAGCAATTATAAAAACGATCTTTTAAAATCTCAACTTTATGTTTCATATTATCCATCCGACACGTATATCTTACAACTTTATGTTTCATATTATCCATCTGACACATATATCTTACAACTTTATGTTTCATATCAGCCATCTGACACATATATCTAACAAACCTAAAATATTATTCGAAAAGATCATGCAAAGTTTGCACCCTCTTCATTTTGAGGGGGTTGGAAAATCGCTTATGTAATTTACAATATTTTTGAACGAAATTTAAAATCTGTTGATAAATTTAAATTTAGTTTAAGATAGTAAAGTTGAAAATTTGACTACGTCAGAGCCCTCACGTTTGGACAGGGGGCAAACGTTTTAGGGTTTTTTGTTCCCAGATCTCCGCCATCCCAAAATTTTGGGATGGCGGAGACCTGGGAACAAAACCTATGCAAAATGAGAAAAAGTCTTTCTCATTTTGCATAGGTATGAACATATTTAAGTTTGAAGTTTGCACAATAAGCAAAAGTGTCCATATGAAACATCAAAAAATCCTGCGGGCGACCATGAGTACAATATAAAAAATGTAAAATTTATTACTTAAGGAAAATATAAAAGTATACTATTTACTAAAAATATTGAAAGTATGAAATCAATTTGGAATGGTTTCTTCCATATAATTGATCTTAAACTTTACAAACATATCCCAAAATATCATCCACTAAAATAATAACTCAATAACCAATGCAAAAGGCATCAAATGTCTGATGTACCAATGGTAAAGATATCAGATGGCAGGTGCACCAATGCAAAAGACATCTCTATATTTTTTAATAAAACGTGTATTTTTTTCACAATACAAAGATGTCGGAACTCATCTGTTTTTTTGCTATTTTATGTCAAAATTAAAGCAGAAGTTTGCTGTTAAACTTGCAAACTAATTTTATATTTATAGCCGTGGCTAGGTTTTATCACGCTTATACCCCCAATTTATTCAATATTCCAAATATGAAAGACTAATATTATCTAATATTATAACTTATTATTATTTTTCTTAACTTGTTTTGTTACTTTAGAAGTTGAATAAAAGATATATAAAAAAATATACTAAATAAAACAAACATGATTGCTCCTAGTCAAAAGATTTAGAAAAATCTTGTTGAATTAGGTCAATGTGCTAGTATCAGACGCAAAAAATATTTTATTCTCTTTTCTACCTTCCTATCTCATAGTGTCTACAGTTGCCTTCATCCAAGTAAACACAAATCAACAAAGTTTAAAGGATTGAAGATCTGAAGAATAACTACGTTAAAACTGTTTAGTAATAAATGAAGCTCATTTTAGTGTGTGATGATCAGAATCATCTGTGAAAATCCTTGTTCGCATTTACTTGAGGAAATAGAGATAGTTTGTTGAATTATCTCTATTTCTTTTATTTCCATCAAAATGAACAAAATTTTTATAACATTTTTTTTCGCAAGGTATTCACGGAATCCAGTTATAATTTTTTTTTTATTCAACCGTAGTTTTATTGATACTTCTTTTTTCAATTTCTCCAAAATCTAAGCGTTATTGTTTTCTATCCTATCTTTTTAGTGTAAGATGCAAGCATACTGAGTTAATTCAATACCTTTGTCAGCAATTAAGCTTTTCTTAGTGACTCATTTAGATTTTTTTTCTAAAATTTTCGTTTTAGGTGTCCCAAGAAGACCTAAGGGTCGTGTCACAGAGCACCGCGAAAGAACATTTAAATAAGAAGTTCACACCTCCTTCCTTGTTGATGGAACAAAATTTGCCTGGGGCTCGCTTTGGACCCTGAATCTTTTTCTTGATTCTAAAACAAGCGCTCTAACCATTGCGCCACGGCCGCTTAATTTATGTTAAAGTCATTTGGATCAAAAGTTGGATCAATTTTGCAATTTTTTTCGTGAAGTAAAACTCCATGAAAACGGAGATTGTGTGCAAAAAATAGTGCAAATCTGTAATAAAGTTTTCGTTAGGTAGTGTTAGTTTGATGCTTTACTGTCCCAAAAGCATAGGAAGCACAAATATTTGATTTACCTACCTTGTAAACCAAGAAGGAAGCCAATTGTTTTCAAGTCTCCACATACATTTTGTCTTTTTTTCAAATGCTTGTTAAAATTGGATTTTCTGATTTACCTTGAACGGACCAATGCTGTGTTTTTGAGGAGCGTAATTCAATTCCAATAATTCTTGAAAAGCATCACCCAATCTAAGATTCATTCAATACTCGATAATTATCCTCTTAAAACCTTTTTCTTAATCTTTTAAAACCTTATTTTTTAATTTTATTTTAAACCCTTCTTCTTTTTAATTGGATTTTTAATTTTAATCTCTTATAGGATCAAACACCGCTGCATCGAAATTTAACTGTGACTTTAAAAAAAACATATTTATTATAAGTATAACAGAAGAAAATTTTTGAATGAGTATTTGACAACACTGCTTTTGCAACCTAACATCACTACCGTACCATCACATGTTACAGAAACTAAATAATTCTTGAAGTAATCTTCTTGAACAACAAAAAAAGAATAGAGTTACTTTATGTCTTTTTGAATGACAGGAATAATGTCGAAAAATGAACTTCGGAATTGTGTCAAATACATTAAAAAAAAAGTCGCAAAAAAAAGGAATAGTGTCACAAATGAACTTGATGAATAGTTTCAAAAACAAAAAAAGGAATAGTATCGCAAATGAATTTAATGAATAGTGTCGAAAAAAAAAAGGAATAGTGTTGCAAATAAAATTAATGAAGAGTGTCGAAAAAAAAAAAAAAAAGGAATAGTGTTGCAAATGAATTTAATGAATAGTGTCGAAATCAAAAAATAAGAAATAGTGTCGCAAATAGTGAAAACGGAATAGTGTCGCAAATAGTTAACTTCAGCCATTGCTTACTCGTTTAGCTTATCTTTATAGCATACGGCTTTTACAGAAAAAAAAAAGAAAAAAACAAAGAATAAAGAAAGAAAATATTACTACCAAACTCCAAACCCTCAGTCGATGTAGTAGCACTCCTTTGCGGCAGCAGGCTATAAGATAGTTGGTGTATGTACTTAAGCCCCGGGCAGCAGGCTATTTCAGTATGACATCAGACATGTTATCTAAACATTTATAAATGTTAATATTTTTTTATTATTGTTACTACTCATCAAACTCCTTTGGGACATTATTTATCTTTTCTATTTTCGACACTATTCATTAAATTCATTTGCGACGCTTTACCTTTTTTTTATTTTCGACACTATTCATTAAACTCCTTTGCGACATTATTTATTTTTTTATTTTCAACATTAAATTCATTTGCGACTTTATTCCTTATTCTGTTATTAGACAATCAATAATGCGACAATTTGCGACACTATTCCTTTTTTACCTTTTCGACAATAAAATTTCCGACAATAAAAATTTCCGACAATCAGAATTTTGCGACACTAACGGGTGATGCGGAAGTTATCGGACAAATCCTAATTTCATTATTTGAGCATAATAATTAGTTTTTGTAGTTTTATGCGTAGGCATAAACGTTCTATAAAATATAAACTTTATTATTTGAAACATAATTATTTAAAAGGAGGTTAAATGAAGCTGAACGAGAATCTTTTCGAAAGCGACTAAAAATGTTTTTTGTAAATAAACCTAATATAAAAAAAAAAAAATCGTAAACCATTTTGAAAAGGAAGGAGTTGCTCGAAGTATATGATAACCTAAAAAGACTTGAAACTGTTCAATCATTTTCTGATAGAAAGCACTCTGGTTGTCCGACATCCTGGACTAGAGAAAAGAAAGTCGAATTAACGAGACTTGTCAACAATCGAAAAGGGGTCAGTCAGAGAAAAATAGGTATTAAATTCGGTGTAAATCAATCGACAATTGGTCGTCAGTTAAAAAAAAAGAATATTAAATATAGAAAACGTGAAAAGACTCCAAAATACACTATAGAACAACAAATAAAGGCAAAGAAAAGAAGCAGGAAACTAGTTAACCAACTCTATAACACAAAATCGCCTCTAGTCATCGATGACGAAAAATAATTTTGTTTTGCAGGGGACAACATGCCTGGAAATTCTGGATACTACACAAACAACAAAAAGACATGCCCAGAAAGTGTTCGTTTTATAGGAAAAGAGAAATTTCTAAAAAAATTATTAATGTGGATAGCCATATCTGACCGTGGTATGTCCGAGCCATTGTTTCGTACTTCCAAGGCTATAGCGATCAATTCATCAATCTATATTAATGAATGTTTAGAAAAACGACTTCTTCCATTTATTCACAAGTATCATGGAGACTTTAACTATTTATTTTGGCCAGATTTAGCAAGTTCTCATTATTCCAAAGATTCTCTAAATTGGATGGACCAATATGTCTATTACGTTGATAAAGAATCCAATCCCCCAAATGTGCCTCAAGCACGACCAGTTGAAAATTTTCGGGGACATTTGACACAGAAGGTTTACGAGGGAGATTGGCAAGCTTCAACAGAGCAAGTTTTGATTGATCGCATTAAACTAAAACTACAAGAAATTGATTTAAACTTTTTACAGTCGCATATGAAAGGCGTCAGAGCAAAATTGAGATCAATTGCAGATGGTGGTGTTTTTTCATATAAAAAATAATATATTTTTATTAAAAGATAAATGCTTTATTTTAAAAAAATATAATAGTAGTTTGTTTTTTTATTTATAAATAAGTTAGCGACGTTTTTATTTTGTCCGATAACTTCCGCATCACCCGTTATTCCGCCTAACCGCCTTTTTTTTCCTTTTTTTTTTTTTACATTCATAAAAAATAATGAATAATAAAAAAACGAAGAGCTAAGCTACTGTGAAGTTCTGTCCACTCAAAACCATTTTTAGATGCTTATTTAAAGGTAACCAAAATAGTCGTCGAAAACAACTAAATGTGCGTTCTGTTATTACAATAACGAAAATTCGAAAAGGTCATACTGGTAAAGAAAATAATTGTGACCGAACTTAAAAATGCTACCTCCGATGAATATTCCAGTTTTTAATGAATTACACAAAAATGTATATAACTTAGTTATATACATTTTTGTGTAATTCGAGGCGCAAAATATGCCCTGGCATCATAGCATCAAATAGGATCATAGCATCATTAAATGGCGTTGTTACGGTAATTGAAAGCGACACAGGAAAGGTTATAGATCATCGTATACGATGCAATGTCTATTAATGTTGGTAAAAAAAAAAGGTTCAGATGAATATATTCCAACTCTTAAATGCAACATAAATTATATTGGTTTAGCTATTTTTGGAGGGTGGTCAGGGTTGGTAAAAAAACAGTTGTATGCTCCGATAACATAGCACATACGGTACGGAGACTCTAAGTCATATACCATCATAATTGCTAGAGATTCATATAAAAGGATAATTTTTAAAATATATGAATGTTTCGGACATATCCAAAAGCAAGTTGGAGAGCGATTACAGAAACTTGAAGCAACAAATATGGAAAACTATCTTATGGAAAAACATTAAGAGATGCAGGTCGATTTACTTTAAAACTCCAAAACTGTTTTGATGTTGCAGCTCGGCAATCGACAGGTTTTACTATTTACCATTGAGAAAAAGCTATTAGAATAGTGCTTTTCCAATATTCTTTCCAATCAAAAGTGTCTCTCTACTCCTAATAACTGGTGGTAAACATCAGGTTGACAAAATAAATGGTACAGTAACGTACAAGTTATCCTTGAAGAAATAAACTCTGTTATCCAAAGCCATCTGTTATAATTTAATATAAGATTTTTTTTTTCAAAAAATGAATATTCAAAAAATTTGTTACTTCAAGAAGAAATTTATATATAAATTTTAATCAGATAAATATTTACCCTTGCCGACAATTTTTTTTGACGAAATTCTCGTCAAAAAAAGTGGAATGTTCATTATAAATTATGTAAGTAAAGCTATTATAACGTTGTAACTCCGATAAAAAATTATGATAGTGTAGCCAACGTTATTACAACGTTGTAATCTTGATAAAAAATAACGTTAGTGTAACCAACTTTAATATAACGTTGTAATTTTGGTAAAGAATAACGCTGGTGTAATCAGCGTTATTAAAAAGTTGTAATTCTGAGGACCAACGTCATTACAACTTTAGATTTAGTTAGTTAACGTTGCCCAACATAACCCAACACAAGTCCAACATTGGATCGAAGTCGTGTGCCTAGTGGGTGTGGTTTACATAAGATGCCACAAATACTTTGTGACTATTCGGTATTCGGCTTATTCGGGTACTTTTTTACTATTTGCTATTCGGCCGAATATTGCAAACTATTCGGATGAATACCGAATACGAAATTGTAACGGAAAAAAAAATGCATAAAAACGGATTACATATAAGGGAAAGTCCTGAGGTAGTCCTGGACACTAACGGAAAAAATAAATTGTAGACATGTGCCAACA
This sequence comes from Hydra vulgaris, assembly GCF_038396675.1. Classification (NCBI taxonomy): domain Eukaryota; kingdom Metazoa; phylum Cnidaria; class Hydrozoa; order Anthoathecata; family Hydridae; genus Hydra; species Hydra vulgaris. The sequence continues at coordinate 19,408,382 of NC_088932.1, read as the reverse complement.
GAAAACTATGTGTTAAAAGATTTTTTTTAAGTGTAAACATTTATCTATTAAATTAAAAACAAAAAAATAATTATTTTGTACCTCAATAATATACAAAACATAATTAAAAAATGTTAGAAAAAAGGCATGTTTCAAAATTGTAGGATTTTAACCATGATTTTACCTCTTTTTTACCCGTGTGATGCAAATATGATATATAATTAATTAGTATTGGACTGTTCTCAACACATTTTAAAAACAATTTTTAAAAAATTGTCATTAAAAACTGCTTCTGATATATAAGGAATGGGAATGAAAATGTCATCATTAAGAAATATAAATATTAGCTTTTCACTAAGGAAAACAAACATTTTAAAAACACTTTTTTTAAATCTTAGGTCTTTCTATTGGAACTAAATGAATTATTATTATGGGTTTGTGAATTATACTAAATGTATTAATATTATATAAAAAAAGTTGCTCATTTTTAATATGTTATTTTAATGTATTAAGTTATCCGGAACCACTCTCCAAATATGTGTCCGATACCATCAGATCAAACCTCATTCACAAATACTAGTTTTAAAACCAGTGAATTAAAGTATTAAACGTTTTTTTATAAATATTGTTAATAAAAATGTGTTTTTAATCAATAAAAAGTTTTAAGTTTACTTAAAATTAGGTATACTAATATATGAATCAAATATGATGATACATCGCTCTTCTGGTGGTGGGAAACACTATCTGACTCCCAGTCAGTTTCTTTGGCATATTATAATAGATATTTTACATATGCCATATTTTTACTCATATAATGTTTTTATAGTATTTAAAATCACAGAGCTTCTTTAGTTTATGCTGTACATTAAGTGTCTGGAGTTATCCGCCGCCCGGGGCTACCCGACTTTCCCCTACCTATTTTTTTATAATTTTTTATTTAAAAAAATTATTTGGCATATTTGATGCTTAGGTAGGTTAAGATAAAATTATTTTCGTTGTCTGATGATAGCAGGTAATTGCGAATTCCTTATAAATTATTCATACTTTCGAAAATAGTTATTCACTATCTACATTGCCATCGGCAAATAATGAAAATTCTTTAACAATTTCTGTTAGGATTATGTTTGCGTTTGCCTCCCACAACGTGTAAGGGTTTGTTGTCTAATTTAAGCAAACAGTTTGATGTAAAAACTAATTTAATTAGAAATCGGAACTTTCTTTTCAATATCTACATATATGTGTATTTTTTAAAGAGATTGGTTTGATTGTTTTCATTTACATTACACTTTCTTACAAATTAAAGATGAATCATCACCGGTGCTACTAGGCAACAATGATGGTTCATCGTTGTCAAGGACCTTTTCACAGAGAAGGATTAACCCTTGACTGAATTTATCTTCCTCAGAGCTTTTAAACTTTTTTGGTGATTTGCTTGTTTTAATTTAACTAATTCCTTGAAATTAGTTTTGAAAAACGTACATCAATAAAAAAAGGCTACCGTATAATTGACATTTCTATTAAAGTTCAACCATAAAAGTTAAACCCATTAAAGTTCAAGTTATATCGACGTCATTTTTAATAAGTTTAGAGCTCTTTGTGCTATATCTATCAATACCAACTTTAGAAATGCAAGATATACCTGATTTGGTTATTTTTGTAATCTTTTTGAATGTTTTAAAGAGTATGATGACTTTTATACATACTATAGTCAAAACAATTTGATGCAACAGTCAACAAATAATGCGTGCTGAAACACGGTCTAGTCACAAATAAAACATAAACGAACACAACCTAGTTAACGTTAATGAAGCAGGTCAAAACCTTTAAAACTAACTAGGTGTCAACAAATATTCAGCTGCCAAATGTTCGGTGCTTCGGCCGAGCCCCTAGCCGAATATTCGGTATTTGGCAAAATCACTATTCGTTCCATCTCTAGTTCACGTTTAAACGAGATTTTTATTATGTTATATCTCTGATGATTCAATCATGAAAACGAGTTTTTTTATATATATAAATGAAATTTAGAAATATTATAGAATATTATTACTTAAATTGCATTTATCTCAAAAAATTTGTTCAGTGCGTCATATAACTTTTGGATATAACCTTTCATATAACAAAAGTTTATTTAACAGTGCGTCGTATAGCTTTTGATGCGTCTTACGTATATATGACGCAACTTTTGATTGATTTGAGCTTTGAATTTTATATAATGGACACTTTTTATAAAATACAGATTTCAAATTTTTTTTCAAAATATTTTTTGGTCTTGAATTACTTAACCCTAAGTTTGATTTTATAGCTTTTTTACAAAAAGATATCTAAGCTTTAATTATCTTATATTTAATTCGAAAATCAGGCTAGTTCTTTTTACAAAATGATATCTAAGTTATAATTATCTAAGATTTAGGAAATCAGGCAAGTTCTTCTTCCATACCTGTAAAACTATACTATTACCAAACTGTAAAAGTTGAAACAACATACTCAAGCTATTTTTTTCTGAATTTATTACGTAAAGAAATTTGCCTAAGAAAAGTAAGGAGCATGCAAACTATTATAACAGTGACCACACAGCCAACTATTATAACAGTGGCCACACAGCCAACTATAAGTGACGATTAGTTTGAAGAGTTAGCATCAACATATAATGAACATAATTTAGGCGATAAGCTGTTTTATATATACAATGGTGATGAGTCTGGTTTGCAAAATCAAGACTAAGTTGGAATTATTTGTAGAAAAGAAACAAAAAAACCTAAAAAGCTAGCACCGTTGAATGAAAAGTAAATGGTAACTACCATTTACTTTTCATTCGACAATCTAGATATTTTTTTTTGACGCTTTCCACAATTATTTACTTCATCAAGTAATTTATAAAAGCCAACATATTATGAAAGACTAGTACAAAGTCGGTGCAAAGAATATTTATTTTCACAGTAGTAGTTCAGGTTGGATGGAATTTTTTTTTTGTCATGGTTTAAAACGGTTTTTTGGTCTTACACAAATAAAATTTTAGACTTTAAAAAAGTAATTTTTGATGGTCACGTTTCACATATGAGCTTTTTAAAAAAAAAGTTTTTAGAAAACTTTATTTTACATCCAATGAGATCATTAAAAATTTCTTCTAAGAAAACTTCCGTCAGCGTCGTGTTTCAAGTTTTCGAATACAACAATATGAAAAATTTGTCTGATTCTTCAACAGTTTTTAGTCTATTAGTTTTGGGAAATTCAACCATTACACCAAACACACCGTTAAAGTGTCAAATGGTAAAGTTTTGATTAAAAGCTTTGATATTTTTAATTATGCCGTTCAACAAGTTGGAAAAGAAATAAATAAATCAGTATTAATATGGTCAGAGATCAATTGACACCAGCTCTAAATAAAAAATCCAAATAGGTGAGAGAATAAAGCGACTATAAAGCTAACTACAATATGACTTTGGCAGATGCCATAGCTTTCGATGAAGCTAAACAAGCAATAAAATAACAAAAATTAGACCAAAAAGATGCAAAGGAATTGGCTAGAGAAAAAAAAAATGTTGTCTCTAAACCACCTGGTAATAAAGGTCAAAAATCAAAGAATAAATTAGAAAACCCACATTTACCTCAAAATTCAAACAGCATTTTGGTATGTGATAATTGTCTTCGTTATTCTTTTTAAACTCATCGAGTGAATAGCTTAGATACTAATGGTTTTCATATGAACAGTGTTCTAATTGATCATGCATTGCGTGAGTTGTTGATTATTGTCCAACTATGAAATTTATTTGTAATGAATGTGATTAAAATAATATATTTTCTTTTTTAAAACAATTTAATTTCGTTGATAGATTAACTTACTGTTAGTATTAAGTGTGATTGTTTTTTTATATTTTATATGCAACTATTTTTATCCGGAATCAGATGTCTATGCAGACCCCGGAAAACAGCACTTTTTAAAAGTTAAATAGTATGAAAATTGAAATTACAAAAATAAAGTTTTTTTATATTGTTCGATTTTACTTGTTATTAAATTTATTTATTTAAAAAAAATATTCCGAAATCATAACGAAAGAGTTATGATGATTAAAGTTTTTTTTAAGTTTAAGAAAAAACCGAAAATAAGGATTTAACGGTTTCATGCCAATTTTTTAAGTTATTTTTACTTTTCTTAAAGGGTTCGCTCACAAAACTTTTAACCAATTTGACCAATTTTGACTTCCCTGCCCCTTATTTTCTTCGTCAAAACATTGAAATTCTTTAATAAAATATCCCGTACGAATTGTCAAAAACCATTAACCCCTTCCTCTTCCTTAGAGCGTGACAAAGTTTATGGACAACCTCAAAGTTGGAATTTCCCTATTTTTAAAAATAAACTTAAAAAAGTTATTTTCCTAATAGATAATATATTCGTATCCTTTAGATCTTGATCCTCTTTTATAAGTGTTTCATAAATGTAATAATATTTGAATTTATTTTTTACTGTGTTTTTAAACGGTGTTTAAAATACTTGATAATATTTGTTCCGTAATTTTAATCAATAAATATATATATATATATATATATATATATATATATATATATATATATATATATATATATATATATATATATATATATATATATATATATATATATATATATATATATATATATATATATATATATATATATATATATATATATATATATATATATATATATATATATGTATATATATTAGAATGAAGTGAAAATTACTTTTCTTTAAATTCTCCTGTTACACCTAAAGTTTTTTTCTATATTTAAAAAATAACACTGGAATATATATATGTGTGTGTGTGTGTGTGTGTGTGTGTGTGTGTGTGTGTGTGTGTGTGTGTGTGTGTGTGTGTGTGTGTGTATATGTATGGGGTGAAAATTACTTTTTTTTTTTTTTAAAGTATCTTGTGTTACACCCCAAAGTTTCTTCTACACAGTAAAATAAAACTGCATTGAAAAAATGTTGATTAAAATATACTTTTAGAGGTCCCAACAGTCTCTTTATTAGTTAATGGTTCCCAAATATTACATGAAAAGCAATTGTGAACCTGGCACTTAAAAGTAGTGAAATTTTATAAAAGTTTAAAAATTACAAATCATATATTATAAAAACATCTTAAAAAAAATTCAGAAAAAAAAATCAACTTTTTTTTTAAATGTTAAAAAAAAAAGTTTTTATGCAATAAAATCTAAAATTATAATATTTATATAAAATAATTACTTCGTTTAAAATGTATATAAACTTTTGCTTCCTGTAAAAATAAATTTTAATAATATTAGGAACCTGATAAATATTCAAGAGACAGTTGGGACCCCTAAAAATATTTTTGAATTAACATTTTTTCAATTCAGTTTTATTTTACTATGTAGAAGAAAATCAGGGGTGTAACACAAGAAACTTCTAAAAAAAGTAGTTTTTACCCCATCCTAATATATATATATATATTGCCCCATCTTAATATATATATATCAAACTCTGAAAATATAACCAAATCAAATAAAATACGCACTTTTAACGAAACCAAAATAAAACAATTAAAAAACCAATTATCACTCCTACAGTGGAAGCATACTAACATTAATGATAAAGCAGACAAAATTTACGATAATTTTTTTGAAACATTTTATACCGTGTATGACGCTAATTTTTCTGTCATTGTAAAAACGTTTAATCCAAAAAATATAAGTTACCCATAGGTGACGATGGGATTTAAAAAACCATCAAAAATAAAACAGAAGCTTTATATAAAATATCTTAAAACAAATTCATCTACAAATGAAAAAATATATAGAGAGTACAAATACCTATTTAAAAAAGTTCGTAAAAACTTGAAAAAAATTACTACTCAAGACTCATAGATAAATTTAAAAATAACTCAAAACGCACTTGGCAAATAATGAATGAAATTAGTGGTAGACAAAAAAGATGCTCAGGTTATCTTCCCCAAACAATTAAAGTTGATAACAAACATATATGCGAATCAAGAGCTATAGCTCATGAATTTAATAAATTCTTTGTTGACATCGGTCCCAAACTAGTAAACAAAATTCCTTATACAAATGCTACATTTAGAAATTTTTTAGTACATGTGGATAATTGCACTAGTACCAACAAATCATCTTCTGAACTATCTTCTCAAGAGTTTGAAAAAGCTTTCAAAACTCTTTAAAAAAATAAATCAACCGGAGCAGATAACATAAACGGTAATATAGTCATAGAATGTTTTGAATACTTAAAAGATATTCTATTTAAGGTCTATGGAGCAATATACGCCAAGGAGTTTTTCATGAACAACTAAAAATTGTTAAGGTTACTCCAATTTTAAAAGAAGGTGATCAAACAAATATCAATAATTATTGCCCTATCACTGTCCTCTCCACATTTTCAAAAATACTAGAGCGTATTATGTACAATAGATTATACAATTATCTTCATTCTTATAATTTTTTATACAACTATCAATTCGGCTTTAAAAGAAATAATTCCATAGAACATGCAGTTATCCAATGTGTACGTGAAATCTTTAATTCTTTTAAAAAGTCTAAATATACATAAGGTGTTTTCATTGACCTTTCGAAAGCATTCAATACTGTCGATCATGAAATTTTAATACAAAAGCTAAAATATTATAATAAATAATAAATAATATAATAAATTGCAAATTTATAAAAAGATTCAAAAGTTATCCAACCGTAAACAATTTGTTTTCAGCAATAATGATCATCCAAATAAATTTCTAAATATTTTATGTGGCGTTCCACAAGGTTCCATTTTGGGACCACTATTGCTCTTGATTTATATAAACGATCTAAATAAAGCTTCCAATTTAATAAGTATCATGTTTGCTGATGACACTAACTTATTCTTTTCCGATAATAACATTTACAAACTCTTCTATACTATGAATGATGAACTTAAAAGTATACCCAAATTGTTTAATTGCAACAAACTAACTCTTAACATTAAAAAAACAAATTGGGTTCTTTTCCACCCAGTCTCTAAAAAAGCTTATTTACCCCAAAGTTTGCCTAAAATTTTTATTGATGATGTTGAAATTAAAAGACATAATGCAACAAAGTTCTTAGGTGTTTTTCTTTATAAAAACATCACATGGAAAACGCATATCGACTATATTAGTACAAAAATTTCTAAAAATATGGGAATTTTATATAAAACCAGAACATATTTATGTAAAAAAAGTCAACTTTACTATTCTTTAATTCATAGTTATTTAAATTATGCTAATGTTGCATGTGGAAGCACTGAAAAAAGTTAAAATGCCTTTATCGCCATCAGAAACATGCAATCTGTTTAATAAACTTTGTGGATCGATACACTCATTCCAAACCACTTTTTATTGAAATGAAAGTTCTCAATATTTATGAGCTTAATGTTTTTAATGTTTTGTGCTTTATAAATATGTGGAAAAATGGTATATCTTTACCCGTTTTTGAAGATCTCTTTTGTTTGAAACCAATAAATAAATATACACTTCGAAACAATAACTTTATAGATGAGCCCTTTTGTCGAACCAAGTTTAATCAGTTTTGTATTGCATATCGTGCATCTTTGCATGTCTCGTGTCTATCGTGTGTCTTTGCACGTTATCTCTGGAATAAAATTGTTTTGTCCAATTTCGACATACATTTTACTTTTCCCATTTTCAAATATAAACTAAAAAATTTAATTATCTTAATGGATGATGTAGTCAGGTTTTTTTAATTCTAATTTTATATTTTCTTTATAACTATTATTATTAATTACGTTTTATTTAGTTGATTATGTTTTGATGTAGTTTATATACACATGCTTGTAAAAGGTTCTGATGATTAGATCAGTACTATCTTTTTTCAGAAACCTTGTTTGTGTTTGTGAAAGTAATTTATTTACTACGACAACAAATATAAACTAAAGTAAATATATACAGTATTGGACAAAACATTTGCAACCAACATCGAACAATGCTAAAAAGTGTTCCTAATTTTACATGTCTTAAAAACGAAACGAACTATACTACTACAGCAAACAGTTCAGGAGTCTGGAGTCATAGCATGCCGTGACATGAGCAATCAGCTGACAGGTGACAGCACACAGGCAGAATTTCGTTGACAAGTGCCATTTTGCAGCGAACAAAACAAGTGCAACTTTTTTAGTTTGTTTCATTTTCTTAAGTCTGGTCCGTGTCAACGTCACGGAAGTTTTTTAATAATTAAAGGAAGTATCCAGAAGTTTCCAGAAGTATCCAGAAGCATGCAGAAGCTTGCAGAAGTTTCCAGAAGAAGCATCTGGAAGCATCCAGTAGCATCCAGAAATATCCAGAAACATTCAGAAGCATCCAGACGCATCCAGAAGCTTCCAGAAGCATCGAAAAGAAGCATCTAGGATCTTCCAGAACAGGTTCACACACGTTCATTTTACTATATAAGAGACATGTAAATCGACATGTAATTCAGTCAGTATATGGAAGTCAATCTGTCAGTATTATCAAGACAGTTTATCAAAGTGTTTTATCGAAGAACATCAATACAAGAAGTGAAATACAACAAGTGTTTCATTACATCAATACAGTCCACATCCAACCAAGACGTTGTGTTCCACAGAGCATTATTGTATCATCACAAGGTAAATGTAACACGGTAAGCCTTGAGAAGCGTGATTATTTATTTTTGTTACTTTTATGACTTTAAGTGCAAAAATGGTTCCCGACAGCCTTGGATTGGAACTAAGAAAGAAAATTATTGGCGATTACGTAAGTGGAATGTCACAAAAAAGTATTTGTGATAAATATCGTGCCGTGTACGTTGACCGGCCGGAAAACGCCTCAATTTACGTTACTGCCATAAGACCGTGAAGCATGGCGGAGGCAATGTAATGGTCTGGGGGTGTTTTTCTGCTAACGGTCTAGGTCAAACACATCGAAAAGATGGAATAATGGACCGTTTCATGTATAAAAATATCCTGAAAGATGTTATGTTACCTCATGCTGAATGGAACATGCCAACAAAATGGATTTTTCAGCAAGACAACGATCCGAAACACACTGCAAAAGTAGTCAAGCAGTGGTTTTAAGACAACCATCTATCGGTGATGGATTGGCCGCCTCAATCTCCAGATCTCAACCCTATCGAGAACCTGTGGGAGATCGTCAACTGCAGAATTAATCGTGAAGGTGTTTGTAATAAGGATCAACTGTTCGAACAAATCCAAAAGGCCTGGGCAGCGATTCCACAAAGTTTCATTGATCACCTGATTGAATCTATGTCTCGAAGAGGCAAGGCTGTGATCAACAGCAAAAGATTCGCCTCGGAATATTGATAGCGAAATACAGTTTGGTCAACATTTTGTCGAGTTGCACTTGTTTTGTCCAGAAAGAAATCAACTTTTTTCATAGTTATTTCTCTAAATTGAAACAATGCAGCACTTTTATATAAAGAAACAAAATTAGCATTATTTGGTTGCACTCGTTTTGTCCGATACTGTATATATATATATAGTATATATATTTATAAATATTTCTATATATACATATATATATATATATATATATATATATATATATATATATATATATATATATATATATATATATATATATATATATATATTTATATATATATATATATGTATATATATTATATATATATATATATATGTATATATATATATATATATATACATATATATATATATATATATATATATATATATATATATATATATATATATATATGTATATATATATATATATATATATATATATATATATGTATATATATAAATATGTATATATATATGTATATATAAATATATATATATATATATATATATATATATATATATATATATATATATATATATATACATATATATATAAAATTTATTTCGTAAAATAAATAGTATTAAATTAAACGCGATAAAAAAAAAGAATAAATATAATTATAACACAAAAATTTTAAAATATTTCCTGCTTCGTATCAACATTTTTAAACTTTATTGTCTTTCTTATTAACCTCGTACTGAACAAGTCTTTGTTCTATAACTATAAAATTTATTAATTAGTTAATTATGCACTTAAAAAAAAGTAGTGTCATTTATATTTATAAAAAAATAGGAACAAAAATCCTGAACAAAAATATCCTTACATAGACACGGTTTAAGGATCAAAGTTCACATTTTTCCTGCATTCTAAAATAAAAAAACTGAAATGACCTTGTTACAAAAAAAATAAAGCGAATGCATGAGTCAAAGTTAATACTTCGGTATAGAAGACTATGTTAGCGGGGATAATAAAAAATCTTTCTATTATTCAAAATGTTAAAATGGTACTTAATCACAAATGTTATTATATTTTACAAAAAGACGTGTCGAACCAAATTTTGTGAAATTATAGTCGAACCAAATTTTGTGAAATTATAATTCACTTTGTAATTATTTCAACTTTATGGTTGAAATAATTACAAAGTAATTAATAAATGGATAAAAAAATTGTACTAGCTGATTGCTAAATAGAATTCAATACATCGTTTTTAACATCGTTTTTAACAAATTCGGAAATAAATAGAATTCAATACATCGTTTTTAACATCGTTTTTAACAAATTCGGAAAAAAACTCATCAGCTGTATCAGAAAATGTGTACTAAGAACTCCGATTCAACCAAAAAAGACCAAAGTTATGAAGTCATTAAAAAATGAGTACAAACCATCATAGTTTTGGTTGTTATGATTTACTATAAAGTTTTACCAAAAACAATAAAATTGACATCATTGATGATAACATCAATGATGTCGATTTCATTATTTTCGATAAAATTCTTATCATCAATGATGTCGATTCCATTGTTTTCAATAAAATTCATTTATTAATTTAAGTTATTTAATTCACAAAAATGCTATTTTAAAAATTTTTATTTTGTCACAAAAACTATTTATAAAAAAAATGACGTCAAATTTCTTTCCAATAGTATGACAATATAATAGTATAGTATGACCATATTTTTTTATTTTCTTAAATAAATTGTTTGTAAGTTATTAATTAATGCGCTTAGTTTTTGTAATACAATAATACAAAATTTAACAGACAAGAAACAAATACAAAAAAACTCAGATTCTTGGTTCTAGAGCATTCATCTTAAAATCAACACCAATCTCAAGATCATTTTTACTAGTCCACGGTGTTTTTGAACCTCTTAAACAAAGGATAGTTGAGCGAAGTATCTCAAAAGATAACTTCGTTCTTAACACGTCATAACAGTTATTTTTCGTTTTGTTTTTCCGATAGTTTCTCGGCTAGTCTTCTAACAAACTTATGACATTCTTTACCCATACCTTCATTTGTACCAAACACTTGTGGTGTCAAACTGCCATATTCGACTTCACGAACTCGTTCGCCATATTCTCTTTTTTTTTCCTTTTAGTTTTTCTGAATCTAGCAGTTATATCCAGAATTTTTGTTGCTCATGGAATTGGCATGCGTAACTTTTACGTCAAAAAATGCTGTCTGTCCATTTTGCCAAAAACCGTTTGGTTCAATATACAAACGAGCTTGGTTACTTTTATTTGCTGTATGGAAATGAAAATTCTCATCTTTAAGCGGTATGAGGTGTGGTTCGGATTGAACATTTATGCACACTCTTTTTAGCAATGCAGTGAACAATTTTCTTATGTTATCATGGCGACTTGAAATGAAGCCACCTTTCTAACACGACAAAGCATGAGTTACATTGAAAAGTTCTCCGCATTCACAATTATTGTACCACTCATTCATTCATTGCCACATAAACTATGCGAATGGGGCTTGGGGTAGTGTTAATAAAAGTAAATTAGAACCTCTTCATCGCCAACAGAAACATGCTGCACGTCTTATTAATTTTAAAGACCGTCTTTCACATGCTTAGCCTCTTTTTATTGAAATGAATATTTTAAACATATTTCAACTAAATATTTTTAATGTACTGAGTTTTATGTTTAAATATAAAACTCGTACAGCCCCGGTTTCTTTTCACAATTTATATTCCTTAAAAGAAAAAAATATATATAATTTAAGAAATGATAATTTCCTTCTTCAACCAGTTTTCAAAACCAATTTATTCAAGTTTTGTATTTCTTTTCGAGGGGCGTTCTTATGGAACAATATAGTTTTGAAACATTTTAATTTTTCTCACGACTGGGACTTTTTCGCATTCAAAAGGTAATTAAAAAACATTATTCTCTATATCGAAAACATACTTACATATTATTAAATTTAGTTGTTTTGATTTATTTATAATGTTTTTACGAATTCTTATATAAAAAATATTTATTTGACTATATACATTATATATACGCGTTCTTATTTTATATGCAACAAAATTTGTAATTTTTTATTTATATGCATTTTCTTTCATTTATTTTATTGTAATAGTTATTGTGAAGAAATAAAAGAACAAAAAAAAAAAAAAAAAAAAAAAAAATTACGAGGGATATTTTTTAAGTCAAAATTACATCTTAAGCAAAGTGCATCTCGAAATTCTTCTTTGTTTAAAACAAAACCTTGGTTTTCTAGGGGTAAGACGTTTAACTAAGTGCTTGCACATTCGCTTCTTATTTGCTGTTTGTTTCTTAACATAGAATCAGGTTGGATTGAATCAACTGCGGTTATTTTCTCGGTGCCTTGCTTAAGTCTAGATGATATTTTTTCAAGATCTTCTAGAAAATTTCCGGTAGAGTTTTTTGTTTTTAAAATTTTGTCTTGATCTATAATTTGCTGTACAAGATTTTTAGTTAATTTCACAGATGATAAAAACTGGTACGGCGCTTCTTCAACTAGTATAGGTATACCCAATCCTCCATCTCGAGGAGTTAATGTAAAAAGTTTTCTAATGTGATCCTCAAAGAACGTATCTTTTCGAAAAAGAGTTGGCAACAACAAATGACTAAGTATATTGTCTACGGGCGCCAGATATTATTTGAATTTTGAAAAAGTTCTTAGAAAATAAGTAAATTTTGAACGAAATCTTTTTGTGAACTTAATAAAAGCGGCCAGTGGTTGCGACTCTGCTACTTGAAGTTGTTTTAACTCGCTTAACCATTTTGCTACTTTCTCATTGCAATAGTTGTCCTTAAAATTTTGCGAACCTGTTACTGAACCCAAATGTTGTTGACCCTCTGTAGTTATGTTGACCAATTTACCAAATACTATGCCTGCATTCTCTGCTAATAAGGGGAATTTTACAATTAAGCAGCATTTAAATTGGTTTACGTAGTAGCCACATTTACATCCATCATTAATAAGGTGTTGATACCAGCTATGTAAGTTTGTGCCTTCTTGGGATGATATTACTTTATCCCCAGCCACAAAAAGCCTTGACGGATTTTTATTAAGTAAATTGAAATTAATGGACAAATGATTTGGATGTTGTGTAAGGCGAATTATCGATTCATAAAACTAAAAGCATTCCTTGCGTTAATCAAAAGTATTGCATCTGTTTGCACATTGTCGAATATTTCCTTCATGGCATGTACAGCAGCTTCGGCTCCTACTCAATGTCCAGCACATGTTTGTAATGGCCCAGCTGCCTCTTTTATCTCACTGTTGAAACTCCAACTAATTAATTTACCTATAATATGCCTTAGTACTTCTCCTACTCTAATTGGTTTAATACCTGGATTTTTATCTAGAGGAATTAATCGACATGCAGTGAAAGCTTTTAGGAATGTTGGTTCATATGGTTTGGTTAGTAAGTTTTATGTCATCTTAGCAAATTTTTTTTGGAGTTCTTTACCTTCTTTGATGATGTTTTTAGAACATAAGATGCGACGATAAATGTCGGAATCCATTCCTGATGGTCCAGGAGATCCTTTAGTTGCAAATGCTGCTTTCATAGCTGGTTGCTCATCAATGCAATCGAAGAAAAATTTTGGGATTAAATCAATCGGATCAAAACAGTAAGTTATAATCTTCTACTCGCGAGGGTTCGGGGTGTTTGCTTTTTAAGGTCTTTTAATGTGTTGTCCGATAGTGCACAGTGGGCCAGAATTCACTTTTACTGGACAGAATTTATTGCTAACTTAATATTAGGGCTATATTGACTTAAATCAAGATGAGTAATAATATGATGTCTGCACTTCTTATGAAGGCGTTATTTTTTAATTCGTTGCTATGGATACCAAATTTCGGATAGCAAAAATCTAGTTTTGGCATTTGCAGATATTTTTACGAGTGCTATATTCACCAAATTTTAAATATGTAACAATATGAGGTCGCGCTTTTAAAAAAAGTAATTTATTTTTTATTTATTGCTATGGATACCTAATTTTGCTTACCAACAACTATTTTTTATTAGTTGCATATGCTTTATTTGTGCTATGTACACTATTTTGCATGTGTTTTATGAGATCCTCGCTTTGATCCTCGCTCGTGGAAAACGAAACTTGTTTAAGTTTATTATGATTAACTAGTGTTATTATACGTGCTGTTACACGTTGCTAGATAAACTAGTTTTCCTGTAAAAAAAATTATATTCAAGCATAATTAATTAGTTTTTCTAATTTGCAGAATTTACGAGCGTCTTGAGAACTTTATAAGCTTGTATGGGTTTATTGTTCTTATGCATTCATAATCACCAAAAAGCTTTAACAGTGCATGCTATAAGTAGTACAAGCTTCGCAAACAATAACTCATAAGAATATGAAACTGACAAAGTTGCAACTTTTCTTTTCTTTGTTTTAAATGATGATTCTTTAAATGATAATGTATATATATTATTGTTCAGTAATATATATATATATATATATATATATATATATATATATATATATATATATATATATTTTTATATATATATATATATATATATATATATATATATATATATATATATATATATATATATATATATATATATATTATTGTTCAGTAATACGTTTATTAAGAGTAAGGCAGTATAACATATTTTCCGCGTTTTTTTAAATTTTGTGCAAAAAAAAATTTTTGAGCGCAATCACAGATTTTTTGTTAATTAAAAGAGTTCAAACGTAAAAGAAAACCAAAGTGGCGCCTAGTGGCAGCCAGATTTATGAAATTATTAAAGCAAACATATATAAGCTTTAAAATATCTGAGTATAAAAGCAAGATGTAGCAATAAAAAATATATTTGTCAATTAAAATCAAAAGTTAGACAACAAAATATATTAGGCATATTTAAAATTGTTATAATTGTGTTAATTAGTTACCAATTTTAGTCTAACAACTTTTAAAATCCAGATAATTTATAGAGTTATAATAAAATATTTTGAAAAGCACAATGTTTTATGTAAATATTATTTATTTCCATCGCTTTTTTAAACAACATTTTTCTCTTTGCAACTTTTTTTGTTCTAATTTACATTCGCGTCTACTTCAACCTCATCATTAGTATATTCATTAAAACTTTAAGTGTATATGCACGGTTTTAATTTGTTTTATAATATCTATATAATGGTTTAAAACCATTTAGTCATCAAAATTTGGACTTTGGTTTTTATACTTTTGTCCAGTCACTGGCCCACTGTGTAGTGGTAGTATACCGGATGATGCCTCTTTTTCTAAAAATTTCAGCGCTGCAGTGATTTTGCCTTCCATAATTAATTTGGTAAATATTCTGGATATATTATCCATAGATCTTTTATTTTTGGAGTTTACAAATTTTTTTGTATACTTCGAACCTCTTTTAACAGTAAACCATGCGCTTAGTTACTGTTTAATGTGCTTAATTACAATTGTTAGCTATTCTCTCCCGTAACCTTTTTAGCTAAACGGTGAACTTTTAACCTCTTTTAGCTTCTTTAACTAAACGATCTAAAGCTTTTAATAGTAGTTTTAATTGTGGTTAAGCAAGTTGATAATAATCGTCGCCGAAATAAAAGAAATGGAGATAGGCGAGAGGAAATTAATCATCTACAAAATGTAGGAAATGCTGCTTGGCGAGCTGAGATTAATTTGAACCCTATATAATACACATATTACCCTCAAATTAATTTGAGGGTAATATGGTCGGCGAGTTAATGATAACCGTCGTCGAAATGAAAGAAATGGAGATGGGCGAAATTAAATTAATAATGAAATTAATCTACAAAGTATACAAAATGCAGCTAAATAAGGAAGAATAGACTGTATAGCAAAATGTAATAGTATTCCAAATTTAAATTTTTTAAGAGAATTGAACCAGATCTGTCCACATTGTGGTGCTAAAAATTTTCCTGATGAAACACATTTTTTATTTTGCCTTAATGAAAAAGTAATTTTACCCCCATTTTTACTACTTCAACAAGCATTATGAGATTTATTTACAAGTAGTTATATAGATCATAATTTTAAATACGAATTTTTTAAAATATATATTAGAAATTATAATGAGTGTCTTTTCTTTGCTTCATTTACAGCTAATGCTGTTCACTTTAGGAATCATGGACCACCATGTTTTAAAATATGCGGTCAAGTCTTTTTATTGTGTAGATAGTCTTAGGCCAGATCCAGATATTCCCCCAACATATTACCAACTGTATATCTATGATCCACTTGCAGCAGTAAATTTTAGAATGCAACAACATGACAATGATCTTTGCATACGTGATACCAAATTTGGATTCTTATTGAATTCAAATTTGCCCTGCATAAAAGTTGGAGTATTTAGCTAAAAATATCCTAAAGAATAGCAGAGCTAGGCTGTTATACTAGCCGGCTATTTTTTTTATAAATAAAGTTCTATTAAAAAAAATGGTATGAAGCAAAATTGCCTCCCTTGTTAGCCAAGCGGTGTACTTAGCCGAGGTGTGACAGCAGGTGGATAGCCGGATAAAGGTGTTATTGTTGTATATCTAGGTTCTATTGTCTAGCCTTTCATAATTGTATAGAAAAAACATATATGTTAATATTTAGTGTAATGTAATGTGGTTATACTAATATGCCATGCTATTTGCTATTGTTCTGCTTTATTGTCGTACTTTGTTATAATGTTTTATGTCAATAGACAGCTTGATTTGCCTTTCCGTTAGTGTCTATCGTTAAGAACGATTATAGGTAGTTTCATTAATCTACCTAACTACTTTTAATCAGTTTTAAAAGCCAAGACAATATTTAATATTGCTATAATCCGACTGTTTTCATTTCTAATTCTTTTTTTTATTTTATAGTGTTATGAATAACTTTGCTCTTTAAATGAGATATTATAGTTGGTTTTTCATTAAAGAAGTTGACTTTAAAATTGGTTCCAAAAATTTATTGAATTTTTTTTTTTTTTAAATCTATTTTATTTGAGATTTTTCACTTTTTTTTTTTTTTTTTTTCTTATAATGTCTACTATGGAATTACGTTATTTTTTTAATTCATGATAAATTGTCGTCCCTATCGGTAATAAATATTTTTAGATATATAAATTTAAGATTTTCTCTTTTTAAAAATTTGTTAAAAGGTTTTTTGAAAAAACAAGTTTAAAGATATATTTTTTGAGATGCATCTGTTTTCTAACCTTTTAAGCCCATAACCTACACAAAATTTAAAGAAAATTTTGATTAAAACTAATGATTTTAACGCAAAATTAAAGCGAAGGCAAGGCAAAATATACTACTTTTTGCTAATTGTTTTCCGCTATAGTAAAATATGATTCGGATAAATGCTGAAATAAAAATATGATTGGCATACGTTAACAGCTCTAAAGTAGGTTGATATATTCGCTTGCTGTTGTTTTTTTTTTGAATTTCTTCCGCATTATAAAATAAAATAAAAGTAAATAATAGAACAGAACCAAGTTGAAAAGCTTACAGTTGAAAAAAACACCCACACATAAAAACAAAGACTTTGATGATACAGGCCAAAAAATTTAAGTCAACTTTTGTATTTATCAACTTCGCTATGCTATATGCATAGCGAAGTTGATATATACAAATATATTTTTATATTATTATAATCGGACTTTCTAGTTTATTTAACGTATAATATTATTGACAATAAGATTTATAATATAATACGGGGAGGACTTCAAAAAGATTGTAACAGCGTTATTACGAAGCCCTTAATAATAAAAACATTAAAATACCTTATGAAATAAATATATACCTAAAATATATAACATTAAATATATCATAAATTAAATACTGTACAGGGCTATTCCACGTTGTACAAAAAGTTTAATATAAATTTCAAATCCTAGAAAATAAAAAACTAAATGTATCATTCAAAAGTTAAAGGTTTGTAGTTTCTAAGAATAAGTAACATGTAGAACTGGTTTGTAGTTTCTAAAAATATGTAACATGTAGAATTGGTTTGTAGTTTCTAAAAACGCGTAACATGTAGAACTGGTTTGTAGTTTCTAAAAACATGTAACATGTAACTGGTTTTCGAAGAATTTTAGGATTTGATGCTTAAACTTTAAACAAAATTTTTTAGACTTCAATATTAAATTATTTTTCTAGTTAATCATTTTGAAACCTTCTTTTTTTTTTAATACTTTTTTAAATTTCTATGCAGATTTGTCTCACCCAAAATATAGATGGGGCTCTTGCTTTTCAAATTGAAAACTTATTATAATAATTAGATACTCTTTTATTTAGAAATTTCTATTTAGTCTTCTTTAAGTTTGTCACACTGTGACATGTCACGCCATGACACTAATAGTAACATTTTACATTCTAGCGTAAGAATATTTATTTATTTATTTTAAATGAATATTTATAAATTACTTGTAACTAAAATAGGACAATAAATATCAATAGATATTTAAATTTAAATATTTTTAGTTTTTGTGTTATGCGTCTTAAGTTTATGTCACGTTGTGACGACACGGCGTGACATTTTTTTAAATTAAGTTTTTTAAAGACTAATTTTTATAAAAATGTTACGCAACAACATGTTGGTTTAACGTTTGGAGTATTTTTATTGCTTTTTATTTGTGGATAAGTTTTGAAACCTCCGTTAATATAACTAACATTATTTTTTTTTTATTAAACTTGTAGGTGTACCTGTAAATATGTGGACATATTTCACTAACACCATTGTAATCTAGTTTTTCTTAAATTTTGTCGCGCCATTGCTGAAGTTATTCTGAATGTTTATTGTTTATACAATTCTTATAAAAACTAAACTTTCACAAACAAATTGTTTATTTCTTCGTTGAAAGTAATGAAAATGCCTCTGACACATGCTGAACGCCAGAGAAAGTATAGAGAAAGACAAATGCAAAAATTTGGTCCGGATTTTATAAAGGAAAAGGACTCGATGCGGAAAAAAGAAAAACGAAATTCTAATGTTGAATTAGCACGTTTAAAAGAAAAGTTAAGAATAAAAATAAGCAGAGTTTCTTCATCTAAAATAACATCTAACATCTCTCCTGCTTACAAATTATCTTGTACACTTGGTAAAGCTGTTAAAAGCAATACGTGCTCTCCCAACTTCTCCTCTTAAAAAATAAACTGTTGTTAAACAACTTGCAATTCAGTTTAACAAAGATTTACCAGATATGCAACCAACACATGGACCTAATGCTCTTAATGATGAAACGAAGCTAAGCGTCATTAGTTTTTCTTTAACAAGATGGTATATCCCGTCAGGCACCTGGAGTAAGAGATACAATTGTTTTAAGAAGTAATAAAGAAAAAAAGAAAATGCAAAAAAGGTATTTAACGATGAATATAAGTGAAGCATATCAAATATTTAAAAAACGAACACACTGATTTTTCAATCATTAAATCCAAGTTTGCTAGTTTCAGACCAGGCCATATACTTTTATTAAGCTTAATGCCTAGAAATGTTTGTTCAAGTCAAAAACATGAAAACATTATCCTGTCACTCAAAGCATTACATTTTATCGATTTAAAAATTCCCCTTTATTCGCATGCTTTACCAAATACTTTAGCGTGTGACGAGAAGAATGATAAGTGTTGGAATAATCTTTGTGAAGCTTGTAAGGGCGGAAAGTTATTTCTCAAAACATACCAATTAGATGAAAAAAACCACGATAAAGAAATTACCTGGTACCTTTGGGAGAAAGTTACGCAACTTAATGGAACTAAGTACTTCGAAAAAGCAATAAAAAAAGACAAAGCCATAATTTTGTATAAGAATTTTTTGCAAAATGCTCCCCAAATTTCTTTTGCATTATTTTATAAAAAGAAAACAATCAATGAGTTAAAAAAACCAAAAAAAAGTTTTAAAAAGCAATCTTGATTCAGTTTTGTTACAAGTTGACTTTGCAGAAAACTTCTCAACTTTCTGGCAGGATGAAGTTCAGTCAGCACATTGGAACAAAAAATTGGTAACATTATTTACTGCTGTTAGCTGGCATGGTGACTCTTGTAAGTCTGCCGTTATTATTTCTGATGATTTGAACCATTCAAGAAGTTCAGTTATTTATCTTATTGACTTGTTAATAACTAACCTTATTAGAAAGGATGTAAAATACTTGCAAGTTTGGTCTTATGGTCCTAGCAGTCAATTTAAAAATTGTTACATAGTAGCTTCAATTCCATGGCTTGAAAGCAAGCACAAAATTAAAATTTTCTGGAATTACTTTGCAACCTCTCATGGTAAGGACCATGCGATGGTATAGGAGCAACCATAAAAAGATTAGCAACACAAAAAATTGATCGAAGAGAAGCTTTGATTAATGACGCAACAGCATTTTATAAAGCCGTCAGAGATGAAAGTCAAGTAAACGTTTTCATGGTTGCTACTGAAAAAATTAAAACTGCTTTTGATGGCGCAGAACTTGGAAACATCATTAATAATGCTTGTAAAACGCCTGGAATATTTAGTGCCCATTGTTTAAAACAGTTTAATGATAAAATGGAAATGAAACCTTATTCAAGTGCATCATACTTAATTAACTAGATAAAATTTAATAAAAAAACGTAGTTGAATTTTACAAGACTTTTTTTGAAATTATTGTAAATAAACTGTTTTGTTAAACGTTGTTGTTATACCAATCTTACAAAAGTCCGAATAAATTGGTTTTTTTTTGTTTCAACTGTCTTTTTGATAATGTTATTGTCTTAATATTCAAAGATTTTGTACTGGTCACACCGTGACGTCACGGTGTGACTTTAACTCCGTTGATATATTTATGTGGTGTCCCCATTTAAATTCATAAAACATTTTAAAAATTTTATGAAACTATTATAACACCTTTTAAGTATCCAAGACATAACAAAAAAATATTTCAAAATATCTACAAGAGCTGAACTACTGTCATTTCTTCTAATGACGGAAAATGCAAGGTAATTTTTGTCACGTCGTGACGCAACCTTTTAATGCGTATACCTAAAAGTCCATAAAATATTAAAACTAAATAATTTTGTTTTTAGAAACTGTAATGTATATGAAAATTTTTTAATATCTTTAATTTTTAAATTTTTAATTTTGAATGCGCTAAAATCTGATGTTTTTCCCAAAAAAAAAGTCAAATGTCACGCCGTAACAACGTGGAATAAGCCTACATACTTCAATAGTGAAACTTGAAGTTAGTGAATCCAATTTTTACTGAAAAATGATGTCAGGAATTTTCGGAATTACATGAAATGAAATTTGGAATTCCGATAAAATTCCAGAATTTCAAAAAAAAATTTGTTAGAAAAAAAAAGTTTTTAAGTACTTCAAATTAATTAATATTTAATTTTTTTTAAGTATCTCAGTAAAACAAAACAAATTCAATTTTTTTCTGAAGGAGTTTCGCCAAATAGGGTTCAGTTTACTTTCTATTTTTTTCTGAAGCAGTTTTGGCAAGGAGGGTTCAAGTTCAGATTCTAATTCAGGATCAGACTCAGAATTCGTTGAATTGATTTTCGGAGAAGTTTTATTATTAAAACGTTGGGACAGGGTTAGATTAAAGTTTTTCCATTTTAGAATGAACATAAATACTCTTATGAATTTTTTTCTCTTAATCTCCATAATGCAGATACTGTAAAGCATCAGATAAAATAGTTCTTTTTTAGTTAATTTAGATTAATAGCTCTTTTCTCCATGCAAAGTCAATTTTGTTACCCTCGCCTAAATTTTGTTTCATAAAAGTAAATGCGTCCACAGAAATTAAGTTGGCGTCAACAGCAAATTTTACTGGCATCAAATTTTTTACTTGGCATCAAATTTTTTGACATCTGTGATACTGTATCCCATTCCGTTTCATATAAAAGTTAGACAATATTTCGTCTGACTTTTTTTCCCGTTAACTTTGGGAAGTCAGACGAGAAAACCTTGGTTAAAAAATTATGCAGAAAAATATTTAATAAACATATTTAGTGGTAAGGGTACTAAACTGCTTTTGTAAAATTTAAATGAAAATGTATGAATAAAAAGAAATTTATTTCATACTCTAAAACATCTTTTTTTATTACAAAGCAACTGTAAAAAACTAATTTAAAACAAATTTAAATCTTTTTAGAGGGCTAGAAAATAAACAATAAAACCCCCTATCACTACGCAATATTCTATTGTTTTTTTATAACATCAAAGTAAAGCCGCAGGAACCTGTTTGCTCCTGTATATAGTAAAATGCATTAGCGCAAAAAAAAAAGTTTTCTTGTCTACTTCCCAAAGTTCACGGAAAAAAAAAGTCAGACGAAATATCGTCTATATAAATGTCCGCATTATTATAAATTAGTGTTTTTTTAATGAAGATTTTAAAACATTTAAACGATCTAACATGAACAACATGCTACTCCATCTACTTTTCAAATCTAACACAAGATTTAACTCTTTTTTACGACTGTATTTTTGAAGCACTTCATTTCGGATTAACAACTTTTCGCATGCTCGTAGCTGGAAATTTTCGGTTGTTTTTATAACATTAGTTTCATTTATTATGTCTACCCACGTTCCATTTTCATCAACCTCGTCATCAGTAAGATTTTCTTCATCGGATTTAAGATTTAGGTCACTTTCACTATTATATTCCTCTTCCTCTAATTCAGTTTGCTTTTTAAAGAATATATTCACTATAGCAATTTGAATTGCAGGGGCAAAAAATAAAATTTGTTCGCTGGGTAGCAACCTTCCCACCTTTTGTATCGTTAAGGTATCGTCAGTCACAATGCACAAAATATCATTGTGAATATTTAATTGGCAAGTTTCAAGCTTCTTTTCCAACAACTTACATAACCCTCAACCACAAATCGGCCATTAATACAAGACAGCCCCAAATTCCAAACATGACCTCCTAATCCAAGTACATTCATAAAACGCCGGTTACGAGAAAAAGTCCACTCGTCAAGTGTTACACTGAAAAATACCTTCTTTTTGGAGGAAATTATGTCTGCAATTATTGACTGACAAATCATTTCGCTGAAGTCTATTACAACTAGTGATGTGCGAAACTAAGATTTTAAGTTCGAAACGATTCAAAACGAAACTAAGCCACTTTCGTTCGAATTCGATTCGATTCGAAAGTACGCTGCACTGATATTGAAATTTGGTTTTAAAATAGTAATAATTTATAGTGTGTGACAGAACACAGAACAGAAATGAAATATTATACATTTTATATTTGATAACCAATCATATTGCAGTTTTATAATGTAAACAAAATACTAAGCAACACAGACTAGACTCTAGAGTCAAATAAATGTGAATGAAATCAAATGAGACTAGTATCATACAATACAATTACAATGTGTAATAATTCAAGTTAAAAAAATTAATGTCAAGTACTTGCAATGCAGTGCATAGAATAAAGACTAGGACTAGTATTATATTTATAGTTATAGTTTAACAGATAATGTAAAACAAGTAAAAGTACAATGCTATAATGAATGCAAATACTAAACAGTTATGTAAAGTAGTAGTACATGCATAGGCAATTGTTCCAGAAAGTCCGAGACCTTAATCTACAGTGTACTGTACTGACTGCGGCTGGCAGGGCAGTCTGGCTTCGGTACGCTACTGCTATGTGCTATACTACAAATTTTCGTGAATATAAGTTAGTTCAGCCACATGCTCAGAGAGTAGATTACATCGTCTTCTTGTAACAATGTTACTAGACGTCGAGATCAATCTCTCCAAATTTACAGAAGTTGCTGGAATAGCCAATAGTGCCCTCGCTATCCTTGAGAGTTTCGGCAGACGGTGATGGTTAACTTTCCACCAATTAAGTACATTAGCGTTCCTTCCAATAGGAGGTTCAATCATATACATTCTGACCTCTTCTTGCACAGAAGCTGCATCATCAACTGGCAGCATCCTATTCGCAGTTGCTGTTGTAAGCATGCTGTCGAAGTCATCCCATAAACTACTTGGCTTGGAGGTTGCAGCTGATGTCCGACCAGGACCTGAACCAGGACCAGCACTTCCAAAAGCAGGAGCGGGAGCACCATCACTAGCAGATGTTCCTACAAAGTATTATATAATATAAATAGATGTAAAACTAAAATAGCAAACAGAAATGAAAACCTATGCATTATTGTTTTATTATTCATCTGTAATTAAATTAAACCACAATGCAGTAAATCTGAAAGTTAAATCTGAACTGCAGGCCATTACCATTACCATCAAGTCTTAATCTGTGTTAATCACGTAACATAAAACGTTATAGTTTTGGAATTGTACCTTGAATTAAGTTCGTGTCACGATCGCTCGAGGCACAATGTCCACCTCCACCAACACCAGTACTGCCATGAGATCGGAATTCCTTAGAGTACTGATGAAGACTTTCTACAACAGTAGCTTGCTGTTGTTCAGAGAAGAAGATGGATTTGTATTGTGGATCAAGAAATGTACATGCTGCATCAGGCAAAGCTGATATGAGTTGCGGAAATCGTCGGTCTAGTTTTAACTTTAATTTTCGAGCAATAAGTACACCACAACCCTTATGTGAAGGATTATTAATAAATCGCTGCAATTGCTGATTTAAGCCATGCAAAGCCGGAATTTTCATAGACAACGTTGGGTAGTTCTTGCCACTTAATTCTCTACTTGCTTGTTCAAATGGAGCAAGAATTGTGTGATAGCCTTCAGCAAGCTTCTAGTCTGCATTAGTCAAGTTATCAGTTTTTTCACTTATTGCTAGCTCTGCAGATATAGCCTCTTTTTCTTCGCATAATCTCTTCAGCATAAAGTAATCCGAGTTCCACCTAGTAGCAACGTTGATTTTCAGTTCTCATTCTACCTTTCCTAATCGCTTCTGCTCTCTGTGCAAATTCTGTGTAGCCTGGCAGCTATGGTGATAATGTGACACAATACGACGGCTTTTGGAATAGAAAACAGTCTTCATTCCATTAATTTCACTCACGGCATCATTGATGGTTAATTGTAAAGTGTGATCAAAACAAGAAAGATCATATAATGATTGTAAGAGATTCATGGCGCTTTTCATATTACTGCCATTATCACGCAACGCATAAATTGGAACAGTCCGAGGAAGCTCCCAATTATCAATAGTCTTGTCTAAAGATTCAAGAATGCTTTCGCCGGTATGTTCTCCTGGAAACGGCTTGTTTTCTAATGCAAATGTCTTTAGCTCAAATTCAGGGCTTACATATGACAGACGGAAATAAATAAATGGATCTTGCGCCCTCGAAGTCCACAGGTCAGTCGTGAATGAATATGAAGGAATATCTTCAAAATCTCGATATATTTCATTAGCGGTTTTCTGTTTTACACTACAATATAACTCAGGTACAACTGATCTTGAAAACGTAGTTCTGCTTGGCACCAGATATTGTGGTTCCATTAATTTCATCAGTTCTTTGAATCCTCTGCCTTCTACAAAGTCGTATGGCAACATGTCTAGAGCAAGCATGCGACCAACCGAATTCGTTATAGCGATGGCATTTGGGTGACTTGACGACCAATGTGCTTTCTTATTAAAAAGGTCATCAGCTTTACTTTGCTTCTTATTTTCATTTTTCAGTTCTTGTTCTGCAAGTTTTCTTTTACGATTCTCTTCATTTCTCGCTACACACTCTTTATGCGCTTTCGGATGAGCAGCACGTAAGTGAGCATAAAGACCTGTTGTTGCTCCAGTTGGACACTGAACAGGTAACTTGCATGTTCCTATTTTGCAAATGTCTATAATTCTATTGCCATTCGTTTTTTGTCTACTAAAAAATTCCCAGACAATACTTCGACAATTACCATTGTTACTATCCGCCATTGTGGAACTGTATAACTTTTTTCTTTCACTTTTAAATGATAAAATTCGATTAACTTTGGGTTCGCTTCGAAACAAAGATACTATACTTCGAAAATTCGAATTGTTCGAAACTAAAAAAAAAGTTCGATTCGAAACAAAACTAAAAGTCAGTTTCGAATTCGCAATCGAAGTTTCGAATTTCGAACATCACTAATTACAACCTCCTGTATAATGGTAGGTGATTTAGGAACATCAAATCTGCGCATTATTAAACATTTTCTTAAAATCGTCTGAAGTACACTAAACGTGAAACAATAATCCGTTTGAGGCGACCATTCTAGATATTACTGCAGCAAAACTTTTGCCTACTTTTGAATTAGAAAAATCTTTTAAAGTTTTGCTTTTCCTATTTAAATTAATAGCAATCACACCAGCAACACTTAAACCATTACCAATTTTGTTTAATACCTTGTTGTGCTTTGCTTACAAATGGGTATGATTGGTGTGGTACATCCACCCAATATCTTTAAAATATGCTTACACTGTATACATTTCGCCACTTAATTATTTGTCCCACGTAAAAAATAATTCCACGCCAAATTTGATGAGTTTTTTTTGGATACATCTACAAAAATTTCTTCCTGCTGATCCGACATTTTAGAGATTAAAATTAAGTATAAAAAATAAATATATGCAACGTTAAAACCGATAAAACTTACCTGATATGCTTTGAACTGAGCTTATTTAATAAATATTATATAATAAATATTACTAAAACTAGTTTAAAATACTATTTTGGATTTATAAACTGGACTTTTTTTATGAAAAATACTTACATTGAACATAACCCCCCCCTCCTTTTTATTAACCTCCAACCCCCCACCCCTCCTCCCCCTCCCCCATTCGTTTATTAGATCTGAACTAAAATTTCCACCACACTTTTATTTCCATCCCGCATTGAACGTTTATTTTAAGCCTCTCATAAAATGTGTAAAATCAAAAGTTTGTAATACCATTGTGTTATTGTTTTTGAGTTCACTCATATATACTAACTATATAACTAACGCAACCTGCTTGTTCATAATTTCAGTACAAAATCTTTTCGCTGTTGCTTCAATAAAAAAAAATGAGTTACAGTTTTTTCCTTTTCGCATTGGTTTTTGCCTTTAAGCACACAAAAAAAAAATTCGAGTTCGAAAAAACCTAACTATATGAAAATCCGAATTATCCGGAATTCGGTTTCTTTCTATTCCGGAATTTCAAAGTTAATAAAAAAAGATGAATTTGGAATTCCGAAACTCCAAAATACGGATTTGGACTCCCTACTCGCAATAAAACATAACAAATCAAAATGCAGCATAACAACAGAAAATGTTTTTAAAAAATCAAATAAAATCATAGACCATTATGCGGTAGTGGTGTAGTGGTAAAGCGCTCGCTTCATAAGCGAGAGGTTCCGAGTTCGATCCTCACCACGTCCCTGGTAGTACCGCGCTCAACTTGTTTCTCCGCGCAGCGGCCTTGTTCGTCAAGGTTCGTGTTTCGGAGTTATAGAGTTGAGAGAGGGTTATAACCACAATTAAGTAGCCTCCTCATCTGTAGAGGCCTTCTGGGCCTTGGGGAGGTGAAATAACAAAAAAAAAAAAAAAAAAAAAAATATGGTAGTGCAGTTATATTATATTTTAAAAATTCCGTTAAAAGTATTCAAGTTATTGAATCTCACGAATCTAGAATCACGTGTTTAAAAATTGTCTAAAAAATTGGTCCTATACTGTTGATAAATGTATAACCAACAAATTATAACAAAGAGCACAGTCTCCAGAACTACATTGATTTATGTTTCAAAATAAATTCTATTACATCTGAGGCAGATGTTATCCATATTATTATTGCTGGCGACTTCAATAGCGAGTAAGGTTCTAGATTTTTTGATGAGTTCTCAGATCTTGCAACAGAAAATAATATGATTAAATCCGACTTAAATCGTATAAATAACGCTTTTTATATATGTTAGTGATGATGGAAATTATGTTTCTTGGTTGGATCACATTCTGTGCTGCCCGTCTTTTGATAATCTGATTATAAATATTTCAGTACTGACAGATATTATTGTATCAGACCATTAACCAATAACATTCTCTCTTTCTAGCTCGATAGAAAACACAACCGAAATAAAAAATAACAACCCTTATTTAAAATTCTCTAGCAGTACTACTAAATGACAGACTTGCAATGGTAAGTTATTAGCTGTTCATGAAAAAAGGTTAGACACCTTATTTCAATGTATATATGTACCATTTAATTTGTTTACTGATGACATAGAAAAAAATCTATAAGGCAGTTTATATAGACTTGTTTTATAGTAACCTCATGAATTGTATTCAATTTGTTGTGGTTGACACTATACAACAAATAGGGGCAAAAAAATAAATTTAATACTCGTGGTTGGAATAATTTTGTTAAAGACAAGCATGGTATTGCTAGAGATGAATTTAAACTATGGATTTTGCAAGTAACAAACAAGCTGTGAGCCACGTTGCTATTGTGGGAGAAACCACAGGTGACAATGATATAGCTCAAATGTGGACAGATTACTTTCATGCAATGTACAACTTAATAAAATATACAAAGTACAAAGTCCACTTTGCCGAGAAAATGCAGTTACCTGAACTAGGTAATGTAAATATTAACATAACTGTCAATGAGGTTTTTGCTGCAATAAAAAATCAAAAATTAGGAAAAGCAACTGGTTTTGATGGTTTATGTATGGAAGCTTTTATATATGGCAGAAAAAGGTTACATCTT
Source organism: Hydra vulgaris (assembly GCF_038396675.1). Classification (NCBI taxonomy): domain Eukaryota; kingdom Metazoa; phylum Cnidaria; class Hydrozoa; order Anthoathecata; family Hydridae; genus Hydra; species Hydra vulgaris. Next base: position 19,379,527 of record NC_088932.1, on the reverse strand, counting down.
CTAATTAGTATGTTTTTTAACCTCTGTTTAAGGCATGGATTTACCATCCCAGTTTTGTGGATCCTCAGTTATTTATTTGGTAAAGTGCAACCTTACTGATGTGAACAATTACAGGGTGGTTGCATGATCCCCAGCTGTATTAAAAATATTTTGTAACAAAAAATAAATAAATTAGTCAATTTAGATGATTACCAGTTTGTTTTTAAGCAGAAGCATTATAAAACTTTATGCACAAGTTATTTGAAGAAAGCTATTACAGATACTCGTCTAAAGGTAGTTATGTGTTTCCATTGTTTATAGAGTTTAATAAAGCATTTGATAACATTGATTACTGGCTTTTGCTCTGTAACCTATTAGATCAAGGAATATCAAAATATATAGTAGTCTGCTTGCATTCTGGTACAGTGACCAGGAAATGTGTATTAGATGGCAGAAAGCTAAATCTCCTGCTTTTAGTATAAGCAATGGTGCAAGACGAGCTGGTATTTTATCACCATTACTATATAGATTTTACATTAGCAATTTAGTATTTCAACTTTCAATTATGTTTATTGGGTGCAATATAGAAGGGATTTTTCTGAATATTCTTGCTTATGCTGATGACATAGTACTTATAGCTCCATCTTGGTTCTCTCGGCAGAAATTACTGAATGCAATTAATGACAAAGCTTTATTAATTAATGTCTTTTAACACAAAGAAGACAGAAAAACGATACGAACAAAAACTGTAAGGTTTTTTTGGATTAAAAATCACACAGTTTGTATGGTTTTTAATCCAAAACAAAAATCAAAAATTGTGACGTTGTCATTTCCAAAATTGAGTGTAAGAGATTGCAAACTAGAATTCTCTAACAGCTTTAAATACCTTGGTCATATGGTGAAAAATGATCTATCAGATAATATGGATATAAAAAAAAAAAAAAAAAAATTTATATACTCGAACAAACATGTTAATAAAGCTCTTTTAAGGCTCTAATATGTTAATTAGGCTCAGGTGTTTAAGCTTAGTTTAAGTTAAATAAGTAAAATTATTCCAACCACATTGTATATGCTTATATAATGCTTCACTGTGGTGCAATTTTGTTTTGTGGCACAAGAACATTAACCCACCTACGAGGTTGCTATGTCCACACCTACAATATTGTTAATATGCATAAATGTTTTATGGAAACGTAAAATATTGCAGCCTCACTCGGTTATGCTTTTAGAGTTAAGGCTCCCATCTTTTGTCTAACTCAAGGATCAATTTAAAAAAAACTGCTCATCAAATGTGCCAGAAGGAGTTTTACTGTTGGTTCGGTTAACAGAATGTTATGACTGTGCTACTTATTTAAGTTGCGCTATATATTTGTTTGCGCTATATATCTGGAATGTTTTTAGAGCATACTTTTATTAATTGGTCAGGTATGACTACACTCCTTTGGTTCAGACATCCATATATATGTAAACCGGTCTTGGATTGTGACTTTTAATAAAGTAACTGCTGAGCTGTAGGTATATATACTATGGGCAGAGTGGAGCATTTATATCAGATTTATAATGTGTTCACTCCCAAATTAAAAGAAAGATTTACCAGCAAACGAAAAATAAATGAATAAAAATTAAAAAATATATATATTATTTTACTTATTCTTAAACATTATTTTAAAAACACTAATTCTTTATGTTAAATAGTGTCTAATAAACACCAGTTCTCAATGTTTATTACTGTGCACCGAGAAACTTATAAGGCGTTGTTGTCTTATCATTTGAATATTTTTGTATATGTTTTCCGGGATATACGTTATTGGAAGGTAACGATTTGGAAAACAGAGAAGTGAAGTACATGTGTGTCTTAAATACAGTCCAACATTACAAAAGCACCAATAACAATATTTAAATTATTTTGAAATAAGTATAGCTCCATCCTGGTTCTCCATTTTGCGATAACAGTTAGTTAAATAGTCTAACGTACATCATTTTAGTATTGTTGATGTTGTCAAATAATCAGCTAGAATTATTCAAACATTTTTTATTATGAAAGTATAAATAAAGCAATAAATAGCGTAATATTGACTTTTCTGGCCTTTTCTGAAAAAAATTTGTTAATCGCTGGTATAAAATATTTTGATCTAATTATGTCACTTTTAACAAAGCATAATAAAGCCAGATTATTCAGACGAGGTTGTCCCATTGTTAAACTATGTTTGTTCTTAACTCTTTTGATGACAGAAAATGTTCTTACTTCGATACAGTTTGTGACCATAAGAGGCAAATAATTAGAAAAGTGTACATTTGCAGTTAAACACAATCAGTTTGATTGGGTGGTGACAATTTGGAAAACAAAAGAAGTGAAGTGAATAAATTCACCATGACAGTTAGCTTCAACACCTTCAAAGTATGTTTCACATACAAATGAAAGATGATCTCTCATAACATCATTGAACAAAGATTGTAGATGTTTAAAAAAGATCAAACTTTTAGCTGTTAGTGTCATATGTTTATGAAAAAAACTACAATTCCATTTACTAAATCAAAAAATGTTACAACGTCAGAACAATATCCTACAGCATATTGACCGAGATGTTTATTCCAATGATCACAGCATGATATGTATTCAGCTATATTATTCTATTCTTTTATTTTTGCTTGCATTTCATTAAAACGGCCACTCATTTTGCAGGCATTATTGTAGGATTGACCTCAACAGACTTTAATTGAAATGCCGATTTTCAATAAAATCGATTAATTTTGTTGCTAATTTTTCCCCAGTGTGAACGTTCAATTGGTCCTTTAGAAGAAATGTAAAAAAATAGATCGATAAAAAATAAAAGCACGAGGGACTCGTTAAGAACCGTTAGGTCTTGTCGTCGAGAACCGCTTTGACTCTCCTCCCCCCTCCCCGTACTTTGCTATACTTTTTGTTGAGTACCATCCACCTCTCTGAAAGTACCTACGCTATAAACCTACCCAACATTTTATGATATTTTTGTAAATTTAATATCTCCTTACTTTTATAATTTACCCCCTTATAATTGAGCCTACGTAATACGTACGCTCAATTATACGTAATTTAAAAAAAACTTGAAAAAAAGTTTTCAAGACAATTTTGTTCCATAAAAAAATGGCCCTCAAAAAGCAATGCAAAACTTACTATAGCTTGTTTGAAAATATGGCTGCCTAATAAAATTATTATTGCGTATTTATTTTTATCTTTTGTCAAATACAAATTATGAAAAGAAACCGGGGAAGAATTGATTTTGCTTAAAAACATAGAACGAAGAACATTATAAACATTAGGTTGATATAAATTTAGTGCATTCATTTTTTTTAATAGAGGCTTTGCATGGGTCGAAACGTTCACTAAAATTTATTAAACGAGATACATGCTTTTGATGACGATGAAGAGATTCAAGTTTACTTTTGTGGGTAGTAGCCCATGCAATATTTGCATAGTTAATATGGCTGTGAACAAAAGAGAAATATAATTGAGTTAGAGTTCTGTTATTCAAAAAAATTCTTACTTTATATAAAATTCCTATACTTTTTGAAGTTTTGTTGAATAAATTTTTCAATGATACTTTTCCAAGTAAGGTTATCGTTAATATAAATACATTAAAATTTTTAAAAATTTACTCTGTTTATTTCAACATTATCAATGAGAATGATTTTTATTTCAACATTATCAATGAGAAGAACATTTCCAGTTATTCCGTAATGTTTGAGTTTATAAAAAGAATTTCATCGTCTAAAGCATCAAAGACTTTAGATAAGTCAATGAAGATGCCTAAGGTATACTCAGATTTTTCAAACGATTCAGTGATACTAAGTGTTAACTTGAGAATCGCGTGTTCTGTAGAGTTGTCTTTTTAAATCCATACTGATGGTTAAATAACAAATGATTGTCACTAAGATGTGTGTAAATTCTGTTATACATAATTCTTTATAGAATTTTTGAAAAAACTGGAAGAACAGATATAGGGCGATAGTTATTAACATTTGTAAGATCTCCTCCTTTGAATATCGGTTTAACTTTTGCTATTTTAAATTAATCAGGATAAATTTACGTTTATCCTGATTACGTCACTTATTGATCTAAATCTTTAAAAGTTTCTCTAAAAATTCTTCCGAAATATTTTTCAGTTTTTTAGTAAAAAATTATTATTCATTTTTGGCGGTTTTCTTATTTTTGTTTCAACTCCCTATTTTTTTTATTTTATTATTTTGCGTTGCTCATGGTTTCTTCATAATGGTTGTTTTAACTTTTATTATTATTATTACTATTATTATTATTATTGTTATTATTGTTATTACTACTATTGTTATTATTATTACTATAATTACAATTATTATTATTATTGTTATTAGTTTCGCATAAAAATGTAAAATTATACTGATTTGAAAAAGTTACATAGTTATTTAATAACATAATTTATTTGAATCAGTATAATTATAGCCAATTAATAAAAGAATATTAGAATCTTTGTGTTTAAAAGATTTAATTAAAAATATATATATTCCAAAAGTCCCAGGGGCCCTGTGAAGAAAGCAGTTAATAAACTGTAAAATAACATTGTATATCACACTTTTTTAAATTCGATTTGAATTTTTTTTTTTAGTTTACATTATTTACATGTCGTTATTTAAATGTAATATAAACATATAAACTTGGAATCTATAAGAAGATCATATCGATCTTGTCGCCAGAACCATATAAAAATTACAATATAAATGTAATATAAAATAATACAGTTTATAACAAAATAACAATCCAAAACATTTGAAATAATAAATGGTTAAAATAATATCTCAAAAATATTTCAATATATTATCCGTTGAAAAAATAATATTCTTCAACTTGTTTTTAAAAACAGAAAAAGAGATAGATGAATCTAAATTAGGCTGGATAATTTATTCCAGAGATAACGTACACGATAACCTATACAAAATTGATTAAACTTTGTTTGACTAAAGAGTTCTTTTAAATAGTTATCATTTCGCAAACGATATTTATTAAACATTTAATAAAGGGTTGTTCATACAACAAAACGTAAAACATAAAGTATTAGACATGAAGACATTCAATGCGAATTTACTATGAGTAAAATCTATCAATAAAAATATCTGGAAAAATACTTAATATAGTAGAAATAACTATCTACAAATAACTTATAATAGAAATAACTATCAAGAAAAAATATATTCAGTAGCATAAATGAAAACATTCGTTAATTGCTACTTTAAGTTGCCATATGTGTTTTTATTACGGGACTATGCGTCGCATCAGAAGGCAAAGTAATTCCAATATTTTGAATTGAATAAACAGTTTCAACATTGGTAACGCAACTTAATGAATAAGAATGGATAGAGACAAAATATTCAAAAGTGCATTTATTACAGGTACATTCTTTGTAGTAGAGGACAATGCCCTCTGATGAAATGGTATAGAGGTTAGATCTACAGCTTTCTATTTTTCGAAATTTTCAACCCTGAGAAATTGCTCTTTAACTGCTCATCTTCTATCAACGCCATAGTAAACAAAATAAAAAATAAACATAAAGATATACATATATAGTTTTATCAACACTATAGCAAACAAAATAAAATATAAATGCAGGGGCAGATCCAGCATTCATTGATAAGTTTTAAATTTCATTGTAAAATATTTTTTTGTTCAAAAATTATGACCATAAAATGTTTAATCTTACCCCCTCCCCCTCCCTCAATATGAGGGGGTTACAAATTTTTTAACGATAATTTTTAAACGCTGAGAGATTATGATATGAAACTTAAAATTTCTTGATGAATAAAAATCTAGTTTAGAATAGTATAAAAAATATTTTATCAACTTGTTGTTCTGACAGGGGGATTGGGCAAAAACTTCAGTACTTTTTTGTTCCCAGGCTCCAATCAACGCAATTTTTTGAAATGCATCCTTATTTGACATAAGTATAAACATATAAATGTTTGGAGTTTGCTCCATGTCTGAAAGTTAGATATCTTAAATACTAAAAAATGCTGGATACGCCCCTAAATACACAAAAAAAAAAAAGTATATAATATTATTTTCTTTAGATTTATAATTTTTGATAGAATATAATAACTTTAGTCTAGATTTAATATCTTGACTAGAGTTGTTATCAGTCAGAGTTGTTAGCCCTTGGCTTTGGCCTCGACCTTGCCTTAAGGACAAAAATTAAGGCCATGACCTTGGTCTTGGCCTTGAAACTGTTGGCCTTGGCCTTGGTCTTGGCCTTGGTCTTGGCCTTGGTCTTGGCCTTGGTCTTGGCCTTGGTCTTGGCCTTGGTCTTGGCCTTGGTCTTGGCCTTGGTCTTGGCCTTGGTCTTGGCCTTGGTCTTGGCCTTGGTCTTGGCCTTGGTCTTGGCCTTGGTCTTGGCCTTGGTCTTGGCCTTGGTCTTGGCCTTGGTCTTGGCCTTGGTCTTGGCCTTGGTCTTGGCCTTGGTCTTGGCCTTGGTCTTGGCCTTGGTCTTGGCCTTGGTCTTGGCCTTGGTCTTGGCCTTGGTCTTGGCCTTGGTCTTGGCCTTGGTCTTGGCCTTGGTCTTGGCCTTGGTCTTGGCCTTGGTCTTGGCCTTGGTCTTGGCCTTGGTCTTGGCCTTGGTCTTGGCCTTGGTCTTGGCCTTGGTCTTGGCCTTGGTCTTGGCCTTGGTCTTGGCCTTGGTCTTGGCCTTGGTCTTGGCCTTGGTCTTGGCCTTGGTCTTGGCCTTGGTCTTGGCCTTGGTCTTGGCCTTGGTCTTGGCCTTGGTCTTGGCCTTGGTCTTGGCCTTGGTCTTGGCCTTGGTCTTGGCCTTGGTCTTGGCCTTGGTCTTGGCCTTGGTCTTGGCCTTGGTCTTGGCCTTGGTCTTAACCTTGGTCTTGGCCTTGGTCTTGGCCTTGAAAATTTTGGCCTTGACATTGATTGTTTTGGCCTTGGCCTTCAAAAAAAAGTACATAAAATTAAAGAATTAAAAGTTTTAATTTTTTATTTTTATGTATTTTTTTTCGGCTTTCATATATATCTACAAGTATATTTTCTTATTGACTTTGTTGAATTTTGCGCATAACCTTGGTTTCTTTTTATAACAAGTGGTTTTATTGTCACAGCAATTATCATCAACAGATTTGTTAATAATTGGCCTTAACGTAAGGTAAAAATTTAAGTCTTTGGTCTTGAAAATGTTTGCGTAGGCCTTGGCCTCAAAACTCTTATTCCTTGGCCTTGCCCTTAAAACTCTTGGCTTTGTCCTTGGCCATGTAACTTTTGGCTTTGGTCTTGGTCTTGGCCTTGTAACATGTGGCGTTGGCCTTGCTACTTTTGACCTTGTTAATAACTTTGAGTTTAATTACGAAATAAAACTATTTTGCTTCATACGAAAATAACGCTTAACGCTTAAGTCGCACTTGCTAAACGAGCTCTGTCGCTAAACGACGTTTTGAAGTCTATAAAGAAAGTTTGTTGGCCAAACGTAATTTATAATTGTAAAAAATATTTTATAATTTTAAAAAATAAAATTTGTATATACCAAAATGTTTATAACAAAATTTTATATTCAGTATTGCAACATATTAATATTTTAAGGTTTTATTTTTTGAAATAATGATAAAAAACCAAATTTCTTTCGAAACAACACTATTTCGCACCACAACCTGTTAAATACAGTAAAACGGGGTGACTTTGATACGCGGGGTGACTTTGATAATTTTGCCTGTTAGTTACAAAAGTATTGATTTGGAGATATAATTGCAAAATTAGAATTTTTTTTTTTTTTCTTGTAAATTATTATCTTCTGCTTATATTTTTAAAATTTTAAGGATTGTGAAGTGATTTTAACTTGTGCAAATGTGTTGGGATTAACATGACTTAAACAATAAAACAACAATTTTTACATGTACCAAAAAAAGGCCAAAAAACATATGATTTTAATTTTTTGGAATAAATTTTTTTCTAAAAATCTATACTTAGATGTTCAAGTGGTATATTCTAGTTATAATACCACTGTAGTATACCACTCATTTTTGGTTACTCCCAATTACATTTGCAGAAAATTCAAAACAGTTTTATTTTTCACTTTTTCAAATAATTTTCAATATTTGATATTTCAACCTTACAGTGATTACTTAATGTTTCAAACAATTATTTCTAGTTAAAAAAGACATTAAAACAAAAAATATCAAAGAAGAATTGCAAAAGAATTCACGAGAACTTATAAACGTAAATCAGGTAATCGATCCTATGCATTGTATCCAGCAAAAGCAATGCAAAATGCCTTGTTAGATATCTCAACTAACAGAATATCAATTTTTAAGGCATCCAAAAAATATGGTATACCAAATGGTACTCTGTAAAACAAGAGGAAACTAAGACATTTGAAAAACTTTGGAGGGTAGACCAGATTACAGCCCCATACCAAAGAAAAGAATCTATAAATTATTAGCATCTTGACAGATTGGAAGTTACCTTTGACTCTGGAACATTTGAGCGTTGGTTCAGGGAAATTTTTATTTCTGAAACAGCATCTTTCACAGGGACTAAAGTTGTTATTGGGGATAATTTAACTTCACATTTCTCATTTGATATCATCAAAGCATGCTTGGAAAATAATATCCGGTTTACATGTTTAATCCCAAATGCCACACATCTGCTACAACCGCTTGATATTGTTGCTTTTAGACTCTTGAAAGATGATTGGAAGAAGATTTTACAAACATGGAGAAGAGATTGACGAATCAAGGCTTCTATTCCAAAAAACCATTTCCCAGCGCTCTTGATAAAGTTGCAAAATACTCCGAAAGCAGGCAACTTAAAAGCGGGATTCGAAGCTTCAGACATATATCCATTGAATCGAGAAAATGTATTAAAACGGCTTCCAAATGTCAACAAAGACTATGGCGGAGAAAGCATAAAAGAAATATTAAATGAGGGTGTAGATATTCTCACGAAGTACTGTGGCAATGATGCAGCAGGAAAAACCAATAGAAAAAGAGGGGAAAAAATAGCACCAGGAAAATCGATCACAATAGATGAAATTGATTAGACAAACATCAAAACTGAAAAAATCCAAAAACAAAAAATAAAAGGCAAAAAATCAAAAGTAGCTTCAAAGGATGTTGAATCTTTGTCTGAATTAAAAGACATTGAAGTTGGTAGTAGTGGTTATCCCAATGAAAGTAATGACAAAAAAGATGTTGATTTAAATGAGTCTAATCAAGAAGAACCTTATGTCAACAGTTTTCTAACTACAGGAAGTTGGCATTTTGTAGTCTACCCAGGAAAAACTAAAAAACTTGTGAAATTGATTTGCATTGGACAGATTGTTGAGGTTTTACCAACACACAAAAATATTTATATGAGATTCCTAAGGAAAGTAGAAGGATCCAAAAATCTATTCAATTATCCTGTTGCACAAGACATTGTTTTTGCTGTACATTTTTCGAGTATATTGCAACATCTTCAACCACCGAAGAAAAATAATAGTTATCATCTAGAGTTTACAAATGTAAAAAATATTAAAAAATCTGTTAAGTGAATTGGATACGTTATCAGAAGATGTCAGAAATATTCACTAAATGATTGAACTCAGAACTTCTCATTTAAAAAAAATTAACACTTTATCTTTCAAACATTTATTTTACTAATTAGTATCCTGCAGCAGTTTGGAGGTACTACACAGAACAACTAATTCCTAGTCCGTTTTTAACACCAGTTGTTGTAAAATTTTCAGAAAATATGATTTTTAGGTTTTTTTGTTTTGGTATCTTTTTTTTATTTTAAATGAAGTTAAACAAGTAAAATGCATTTGTACTTAATATTTATATACAATTATTACTTATTATTAGTACTTTTTTTTGTTAGTATTATTTTATAACTGCTAATTACAATTACCCTAATGATGCTATTAATATATTATACTGCTATGTTTGGCATATTAACACCAAATTGTTTTTTGTTTTTTTGTCCATTTCGTGGATATATTCGATAACCAATCTTGTTGTCTAAATTGATAATTTTACTAGTAAAATCTTAAAAATATATTTGTAAATTGTGTTGTAATTTAGTAAAACTCCAGAAAAGAGTATTAATGGCACTTGTGAAGATGACTTAATTAATAAGCTTTCAAGAAATAATAAACTATCAAAGTCACCTCCAACGAAGGATTGAGATTGATAACATTTTTGAGTTAAAAAATATATATATTAGAACCAAAAAAAAAATTATATTTAATGGAATCCTATAATGGAAAGGTATAATGTTATGTTAAAAAAATAAAATTCAAAAAAAAGTTTACAAGAAAGAGTTTATTTCCAAAAACGCTCAAAAACCTAGTCGTCCCAGTTTTACGGTATTTCTTAACGGAAAAAACCTTACAAAACGCGGCGTAATAAATATATTTAATTACGTTTTATGAATCAAATCCGTATAATTAACTAAGTAACTAAAATACTAATTATTATATGATATATATATATATATATATATATATATATATATATATATATATATATATATATATATATATATATATATATATATATATATATATATATAAATTAGGGTGGGAAGGGCACTTGCTCCTCCTTGTATCGTTGGCCCTGGAAAATGTTTTAATATACAACATCGCAGCGTTATTAGGACTATACAGCTGCTGAATGTTTTAAAGCTCTAGCTATTTTGGAGGGTACTCGGTATAGTTAAGGCGATTTAAAAAACATTCAAATTCTTTTATTCGAAAAAATACGAAAAAACTCAGACCAAAGGTTCTTTTTTTTTAAACAAAAAAATCTTCTTAAAATCACAATCACTTGTCCAAATTTTAATAAGATTTGAAATAAATACATTGTTTAGGTAAAATGAACATCATAGTTTAATAATAAGATCTGCTCTGATTGCTTATTGGGAGTTTTTCTTAATTATAAGCTCTTTCTTGATTGGAAATCTAATATTGTAAAAACTGATATAAATATTGTATTTTGACTACTATATATAGTTAATATACGTCAGAACCGATTAGAACTAGGATCTATAGAAAATTAAGGCACTTTTTCAAAAGATTTTAACTAAATTCATGTTAAAGCCAATGAGCAAAAGTAATCTAAAGACTCCAAAATGGCGTTCTTTAGGTTCATTATTAGGGGTAGTAAAAAGGTTTTGAAAATTATATATAAAAAACGAAAAGTTTCTTTAAATATTAAAAAAACCTGAAGCAAAAAAATATATATACCATTTAAAGCTCTTGTTCGGGCATAATACGCAGATAAAATCATGCTAATTCCAAATTAAAGAATTCGAATAATTTGTAAATCGCTTTAACAACACCGAGTAGTTAGATTTTTCGTCGTTTTCTCAAACCAATTTACTTGGACTTAGCGCATTTTGCAAATGGGATTCTCATTTGATGAAAATGATTAATTAGAATTAAAATTTCTCATGACTATCAAATCGTTTTCAATTAGTTGCTGCATGTTGCAACCAGTAGTTATTGGTTAAGAACAATTATAAACGAATGAGTCTAGATTGATTAAATGGTGGTTTAAAAAACTAAATCAGGCAGACCAAATAAATTACATCACCAACCAAAATTTTGTACGGTTTGCCGAGTTTTATAGTACAACCGGTATTTTGAAACGGTTATAAAAAATACAATTAAGAAAATTTTCAAAAACTGTAAATTATTGTTGAAATTAATTATTTTATTATAAAAAGTTTTATTGAAAACCTAAGAAAAGCCGTTAAGACAATTTAACAGATTTTTTTTATTTGTCAGTTTAACATTGTTGTCCACTAAAAAAGACTCCAGTGACTGGCATCTTATCGACAAAAATGGCACACATAGCCAGTGTAGCTAAATCTGTTCCCGTTTCTAAAGTAGTCAAACCATTACTCTCTGTTACAAATAATGAAGCCAAAAGAAGAGTTTTGAATCTTTATAGAGCATGGTGGCGTGAGGTATAGTCTTTAAAAAAATTTTTTATAAAAGTATAAATTGTTTAAAACAAAACAGAAAATTAACTAGTAGTTTCGTCCAAGTCCCTAATTTTTACCATAACATGTAAACTTTATGTTTTTTTTTAAAAAAAATTAATTTATAAGACCTGAAAAAGTTTTTTTTAGTTTATGTTCTACCTATTTTTCAGTATGAAACAACACTCCTCACATGTTTTACCTATTTGTCAGTATGTACTCCTTGCATGTTCTACCTATTGGTCAGTCCATGTAGCAACCCTCTTGTTCTATTTAGTTTTAATGTTCTATTTAGTTTTCATTCGATGTAGCAGCACATTTTGCATGTTTTGCTTATTTGTTAGTTGATGAAGCAGCACTCCTTTCATGTTCTACCGGTTTATCAGTCGATGTATGAAAACAGTAAAAAAAATAAAAATAAAAACAATTGGAATGTTTCTATTTTTATTTAAAAAAAAAACATTCCAGTTTATGAAGTTTAGTTTTTATGGTTTAAAAAACAATAAACTTATTTCCCTCATTTAAATTTAATGGTTTTTACAAAGTGTCCTTAATTTTGTCACTTTTAAAGACAAAGAATTGTTATGAACTGATATCAATCACAAACAGTATATTTTGTGCACATTTTAGTTTTATGCTTTAATAAAGATACTCTGCTTAAAGCAATTGGCTTTTCTAAAAAAAGTTGAAAATTGCTGGTGCCTGATATATATATATATATATATATATATATATATATATATATATATATATATATATATATATATATATATATATATATATATATATATATATATATATATATATATATATATATATATTAGAGTGGTGCAAAAAAAAATATTTTTAAAATTTCTTTGATGGTACCATTTTATTTTGTGACGTGTAGAAATAACAGTTGTGAAGTTTGGGCGTGATCGTATAATTTAAAAAGGTTGCTCATCAACATTAAGTTTTTTACTTTTTGGGTTATTTTGGTCTTAGATCTCTTTTAGTTTGCAATCCCAAATTATAAATAAATTAAAATGCAACATTGCATTTTAACTTTTGCTGTATACTAATCAAAAACCATGCACTATTTTTAAAACTAAATTATTAGTAATATTGTTTACAAATTTAATAATTAAAGAATAAAGTAATAAACTTGTGGTCTATAGTAAAGTATTTGTGTTCACTAAAGTAAATAAAAATATTTTAGAAAATCTCAACAATAGTTCGAAAAAATTTTAATAGTTAGTGTTTCAGATCTCCTTTAGCTACTTTGTTACATTTTTTGAGAACAGGAATACCTTTTGCATTACTAAAATAGTAATATAAAAACATCAGCCTACGAGTGGGAACATCACAAAGAAACATTGTTAGTTTCATCAATTCCTTGTAGTCATCTCAATATTGTTAGGCAGATTCGAGAATTGTTTTCAATTAAAATAGTGTATCTTGTTTAAGTATGCTGTGAAAAGCCAAAATGTATCATCAAAAACAATCAAAACTTGGTAAAAAATGGCTTTTAATTACTTTTTGTCATATAACAAGACAGAATTAAGAACAGTTTATGTCAAAACCATTAAAATTAATTAAGGAAACTAATTAAAATTTTTCATTTTTTGAAAAACTGCAAATAATAGACTAGAAATTTTTTTTTAAATCATACAGAATGCTTTTATTTTAAAAAAAAAAAATTTTCTGAATAATTTTATTTAAACTGTCACATAAATTAACTACAACAAGGTAGAACATGCGAGGAGTGCTAATACATTGACTGGCATATAGGAAGAACATGCAAGGAATGTTGTTACATTAACTGATAAATAGGTAGAACATGTAAGGAGTGTTGCTACATAGACTGATAAATAGGTAAAACATATGAGGAGTGTTGCTACATTGACTGAGGGTTTAGTTTGAGCAGTGTATTAACAAAAAAAAAATTTTTAAGTTTTCAAACTTTTTCTGGTCTTTAAAATTAATTTTTTTAAAAAAAAACATTTTTTCCTAATAACAAGTTGCATATTATGGTTAAAATTAAAGACAACCAAGCAAAAGTGTATATCAACTCTTCTCCAAAAAGGAAAGCAGGCATGTGTCATATGACCACGCATGTAATATTTTTATTTTAAAAAAATGCACCAAACAAACAAATTTAAACTTAAACTAAATTTAAGATGAAGTAAACCATAAACTGAAAAGAGAAATAAAAACTAAAATAAAAAAAAACAAAACCTAAACTAGAAAAATCAAAATAATAATGGCTGGTAAAATAAAAGATAAATTAGAAAAAATAAAAGCATAAAATTTTATTTTGATTATTAGAAAAGATTGAAGTTTTGATGTTATTTAATCAAAGTTTAAATACTTTGAACTTAATTATTTAAAAATTAAAAGCTTTGACATTTTGTGTCTACTTTGCAAACTAAACATAGTAAAAGTTATCTGTTAAAAGAATCGATGAACCTTCATCCATCGCCACACTATCAGTCGCTGTCTCAATACATTATTTAATCATCCTAAGTGCTGCACAATGGTAATGATATTGAAGCAATTATCAACTTTATCAAATTTATACTATTAATTAAGGGGCTTCTAAATTAAAAAAGTATATTAGTTTTATGTTTTTATTTTTAATGGTTTATCTTTTAATTGTTTTATTATTTTTTAAGATTTTGTTTCTCTTTTCAGTTTATAGTTTGTTTCTTTTTAATTTTCTTTTCTGTTTAGTTTTTTCAGCGCATTTTTAAAACAAGTAAATTATCAAAACATCCAAAGCATTGTGGCCAAGTTTTCAAAACAAAATACTGTGTGTGTGGTCATATAAGACATGCAATTGCAGGCCTTTCCTGAGTAGGCTTGGTATATAATATATACATACCTAATTTTCTAATTTTCAAAATTCTAAGCAAACATTGAAATTAAAAAATGTTAATAAACTCAACACGCTTTTTAAATTGTTTGACTTAAGTTTGCATGTTTATTAATTTGTTGAACCCTGTATTTATTAAATCTTTAAGTATTTATTTTATCATAAAGTGTAAATTTATGTATTAATAACACCAATTTAACTTTAAATGAATTTTCAGATCCCGCACACATGCGAATCACATGGATTGGATATAACAGTTAAAACTGGGCGCAGTAAAGTTCGTGAAATGTTTGAAAGAAATCGACATGTAAAAGATATTAGAGTTATTGATATGCTTGTGGTTAAAGTAAGAGTTCTTTAAATTTTTGATTGCTTTCTAACTTTCATGGTATTAGATTGATTAAAGACCTTCTAACTTCCATAGTATAAAATTAGTTGCAGACTTGCTAGCTTTCATGGTTTTAGTAATGAGAAAATAAAAATCATATCTCATGATGGATTGGTTTTTTGTTACTCTAGCATTTTTCTCAAGCTTTTTTTCCAGTAAATCTTTAGGTTTCAAAATAAAAAAAAGAGAGTTCTTACCCAATTCTCTTCTTACACCACCTTAATCTTGTGTGCAGGATCTTTGGCAGTCAGCATAGATTTTCTAACAGCTGCATAAACACTAATTTTTTTCCTTAGTAAAATGTTTCTAAATGAATTTACAGAAATATGTTTTTCACAGTTTTCATTTAATGAGTTGGTAAGTTCATGAGAACTTGGATCGGCTCTTTCTTGACAAAATGTAAGACCTTCTTAACTAAGTAGTTTTTTTTTTAACCTTCCTGATCCTGCATGATGTTAAATGTTTTTAGAGTATATCTGGCGCAATTCTCTGAAATTATTAATTTTCCTACTATTTCTCTATTACTGATCATTAAGCCATTTTTTGTACCTAATATTTGCCACTTTGTTGCTTCAGTTACTGACTTTCAAACTATTGCTGTTTATCTTAATTTTTAGGTTTTACCATTTTTTTCAGTATACAATCTGGAAATTTACAAATAAAAACTATATGATAACTATAACTAAAATATCCTAATATTTGAAAAACCTCCTAAAAAAGACCTAAATTCTTCTAAAATATACTTGAATTTCAAAAATACTTCTAAATCTCCTAATTTAAACTTGTTTTTTGAACTTGAAGTTTTCTTTCGAACATTCAATTTCAACTTTAAAATTTTTTATTAAAATTTTTAAATATTTAAATTTTGGAAAAAAAAAATTATTAATTCTCCTAGATAATATTAATTTTTAAAATAGTTTTCCCAACTTTCCCCATAAAATCAAATCTCCTAAAAAATCCTTCAAAATCTCCTAAAATCTCCTAAGTTCTTCCAATTTTTTAACTCAAAAAAAGTTTTGTATTGTATAGTATAATTAACTATAACAATAAACTATAATATAATTAACTAAAACAATAGTATAAATTATAGTATAAACAAGCATAACAATTGCAAAAATAGGTAGTGGTGTAGTGGTAGATCACTCGCTTCAGCTAGAGGTTCCGAGTTCGATCCCCACCATGTCCCTGGTAGTACTGCACTCAACTTGTTTCTCTGCATAGCCGCCTTATCAAGGTTCGTGTTTCGGAGTTATGAGTTGAGAGGGTTATAATCACAATTAAGTAGTCTCCTCGTCTGTAGTGGCATTTCGGCCTTAAGGAGGTAAATTAACAAATAAAATAATAGTAATAATCATAACAACAATAATAAAACTATTATTTCTACAGAATCACTATCATTATAAATCAAAATAAAAAAAATCTTACAATAAAAAAAAAGATTTTAAAATTATAATAAAAATAGTAATAAAGGTTAAAAATAATAGCATAAAATGAAAAATACAATATTAATACATTAATATATTGAAGCAAAAATAATTTTAAGAATATAATTAATGTTCATTAGGTATATAAAGTAAAGATTTTTTAATTTATTTTCTTATCTAATTAAAAATCAAGGAGTTTACAAATGTCAAAAATGAGGTAAAGAAAAACAGCAGGTAGGCATTAAGTGATTACGAATCAAAGCAAGCTAATGATCAGGACAATCTGAAAAAGTTCTTTGCATATATTAATAGTCAACAACAGAGTAACAAAAGCAAATATTTTCAATAACCACTTTTAATCAGTTTTGCAAAGAATCATTGGTTCACCAACAATGTTCAGCAAAGGTTTTATTTTAAGATATAATTGATCAAATATTGTTCCCAAGTACCTAAAAATGCTTGATGAAAATATGTCAATGGGCAATAATAACATAAGTCTGTTTGTTTTAAAAGCATACATCAATGGCAGTTTTCCAACTTTCATGACAACAAATAAAATCTGGCAAGGTTCCATCATCTTGGCTAACAGCTAATGTTACACCTATTTATAAAAAAGGCAGCAGAACAGATCCAGCCAATTACAGACCAATATTTCTCACTTTTATATCATGCAAATTAATGGAGATAATAGTCTTAATCCATTTATTTGGTAAATAAAAAAATGCTTTTGCTAAATTGCTAAGTTCAACATGATTTTATTTCAAAAAAGACTTGCATTACAAATCTTTTAGAAACTTTTCTTGGCTTAAAATTTTTCTTGACTTTTCCTAGCCATATAATAAAGTTTTGCCTCTTAGCTGCAAAAGCATAAAATGTAGTATATAAATAACAATCTTCTAAATTAGATAAAAGTCTTTTTGACAAACAGCAAGCCTATTGTTATACTTGGAGGTTCAATGTCTGACTGTATTGATATAATCAGCAGTGTTCCGCAAGGTTCTATTCTATAAGGTCGAAACTTTTTGTTTCATTTGTTAATGACCTGCCAATTCATGTCAAATCAGCTGTTTGCAAATTGTTGACAAATTACACAAAACCATAAAAGTTTGCAAAAAGGCAGGGCAAATTTACAATCTCATCTAGATAAAATTGTTAAATAGAGGCAAATCTGGCTAATGGAGTTAAATGTAAAAAAATGTAAATTCATGCATCTTAACTCTGGAAAAATATAATTTTCATACTTTATGGAAGAAATTAAAGATAATGGTACAACCCACAGAGTAGTTTTAAAAGTCACATATTCCAAAATAGAACTTAGAATTCTAATCTCTGAGAATCTTAAATATTCTTAACACATAGTAGCAACATATTCATAGCAACATATTCATAGCAACATATTCATAGCAAATTATTTATAGCAACATAGTAGCAAACAAAGTAAACATCATGCTCAGAACTCTTAAACATTTTTATCAAGAGACACTGACATTTGAAAAAATCTTTATACTGAATATATAGGACTAAATATGGAGTTTGCCATACAAGCTTGAAACCCTTACCTTGTTAGTGACATAAAAAATTGAAAAGGCACAGCACAACTCCACAAAAGTTTGTCAGGCTATAAAAAATAAAGAATACAAAACTTGATGTAAATTAATTATTTGGCTTATTCAACAGTAATATTAAAGGAAGGGTGAATCTTTTTTTTTCTTTTTTTTTTGATGGTGAAAAATAATAAATTCAGTTCTATTGATATTTAGAGAAACGCTGTTACTGTTTATCTAATGACACAAATAATAGAGATCTGAAATTTTTATAAAACTACTTAAGTGATTTGTTAATGCTTAGAAGATTAGTGTTGTCAGCAAAATGATAAACAGTTGAATTAATTATAGATTTAAGAATATATATTAAAAACAGTAAAACCCCAAGAACTGTGACAACACTGTGAGACTCCATTATTAATAACTTTGTTTGTAGATTCAAACCTGTTAATCGAGATAAACTGAGAACAATTTTAAATGTACAGTGAAAAATAATCATTAGCAATACCCTGTATGCCTTAGTATATAACTTTTTAATTCTAATTTTGTGGTCAACTGTATCAAAAGTTTTTCGGAGATACATAAAGATGCCATAAATTAAAAAGCCACTATCAATCATATCTCAAATCATTTTAGTATTGCTAAAAAGAGTACAGTGTTTTAAATAAAATCAAACAATTGATAGAATGAGGTAAAAATTTTCGATATGAAGAACAAGTTAAAAATTTTCAAGATTTCAACCGGATTTTTTATTTAGTTAATTTATTGAGATTAAAATTGCTGATGTAGTCCATGGTTTAAGGCTCCAACTGAAGCCACAAAAATTTGTTTTGTTTTTTATTTGCGCGTGTTTGTCTAGAGGTAAGTAATGCAATAGGAAACTCTGTTCGCAGTATATATATATATACTGTGATGTATATATATATATGTATATATACTGTGATGTATATATGTATATGTATATATACTGTGATTTGTATATGTGTGTGTGTGTATATATATATATATATATATATATATATATATATATATATATATATATATATATATATATATATATATATATATATATATATATATATATATATATATATATATATATATATATATATATATATATATATATATATATATATATATATATATATATTCACCTCCCTGTTACTCCAGTGTCCACTACAGTCAAGGGAGCTACTGTTTTTTAAAGACATTTTCTCTCAACCCTTAACTTAGAAACACTAACATTTTTACACAAGAGTGCTGTGCTGAGAAACAGATTGAGCACAGTAATTTTAGATATCACAGGGTAGATTTGAATCTCAACCTCTCGATTGTGAGCCAAATGTTTTACCACTAGTCTACTACCACATTAAGTCTATGATGTATAAGGAGACTCCTTCAAATATAAATGATGTTAATTAATTGAATTAAATTAAAAACTTGTTCAGAAAATTTATGACTAAGAAAAATCACAATAAAAATTATTATGGCAACTGGGTTATTCAAACTTGGTGAGACAATATAAATGTTGTAAACTTTTTTTTCGTACTAACATGTTCAACAACAGCATGTAATCTACAAGTTTCTAATATGATGCTGCAACTTGGTAAATTATTGTCAATTAGGATGACTATGAACACTTTTTAAACATTTTTGCATCATAGAAGAATACTGATAGCCAAATTTTTTCATTTTATATGATTATAATCTTATTTTTAAATGGGGTGAGAACGATTAGTCTGTTTGGGGTGACATTGAACACAACATGGTGTTTTTATTTTAGATTATGGATAGATTTGTTTTGCAGGGGGATTTGTGTCTAAGATTGTTTTTAAGAACATCTAAAATAGATTTTTTAACAACCTGGTAGTAAAGAACCACTACGGTGTCTTTACACCGTAGTGTTTCTTTACAAGACACCGTAGTGGTTCTTTACCGCCAGGTTGTTATTTTTTTCTGGAAGACATTTTATCACCTCAGTTTTGTTTCTCTTATCGGTCATATAAGTAATTGTTTGAACAAATAAACTATCAAGTCTGGTTTGTCCACCATGTTTTTTTTAAACTGGATCCCCAAGTTTTACTTTTTTAAGTAGTATTCCTTATGGAACCTTTTAAGTTTTTGCAGCCTTATGGTAATTTGATGGTTTTTCACTTTGTTTAGAGCTGTTTCTAGGTCTGCTTAAGTGTAACTTATTTTAAACCATCAGCTGTTTTCCTTTCTTTTGTAAAAAAAAAAAAAAAAATTTCAAGGCAAATTTTCTAAAATTAGCAAAAATAACTTGAGTTTTTGATAGGGGCCATCCTTAAAGTATGTATGCAAATATGGGGGAGGAAAAGTTTCCCAAAAGCGTATAAGCACGTACAAGGGGAGGGGTGTGTTAAAGACAATGAATACATACAGGGTTTGACTATCTCTCCTAAATTTGATTTTTTTTTTTTTTTAAACATTGAATTTTATGTGTGTAACAAATCAGTATTGTGTTTTTTTTTCTGACTTCAATCACAATTTCTTTATTAATAGGAGAGAAAAAAGGAATATAGCGACAATCATTCGAAATAATATTTTTTGTTTTTTGCAATGTAATTTGGTTGGTAGCATGATGAGAAGCAAAAAAGCGTCAAACAAAAGCAAACTTTTTTTTAATTCTTACTGTATGCAATCTGGTTTTTATAATTTCTCTTAAAATGTTAAAATATGTTGTAACATTTTAAGATTTAAATAAGTACATTAAGTAACACTTTAAGTTTTAATTAAGTACAGAGAAATGTCAAATAAACTAAATGTTTTATTTAACATTTCTCTGTACTTAATTAAAATGGGCTTTATTTTAGAAAAAATACCTTAATAAGTCAGTTAACTGCCTGAACTCTTGCTGTTTATATACGATAGAGAAAAGCTGAAAAAGACAAGTTGTTTGTGCAGCCAAAAATAAGCTTCTATATATTATATTTAAACCAACTGAGTCAAAATAACGTAATATATAGCTCTGTTGTGTGTGTTTCTTCACCTTTCAGTAAACTTGATCTTGATGTTGATTTTCACCCCCTGTTCTTAGTCACCCCCTTTAATGGTACATGTTGTAAACTTGCAGCCGATATAATATTTTTAAACCTGTAGACAGATGACATGAGTATTATCAACAAGCCCTGTTTTTGTGAGTGCATACAAGTTTCCATCATGTTCTCTTATCTTATTATTATAAGTAAATGAGAAATAGAAATTTAATGTGATATTTTTTAAGAATTTTAAGAAAAATAATAATTTTTTCTTTAAATAGCTCAACACTTTTTTTACCAATTTTTCATGAAATAAAAAAAACTAGTAGTCCTTTGAAGATAATTTCCATTTTATTTATAGACATTTTTTATTTCAAAAAAAAAAATTTAATGTTTTTTTGTTTTAAAATGTTATAACAGATTTAAAGCTGCAATTTAACTCCCTGCAAAGTTTTTTTTGAAGCTAAACATACTTAATTGGTGGAAGCATTAAATAATAAATAATGCAATGGCCTTATAAAAATCCAATAATTATAACAATTAACATAAATTTTTTTTACCATTTATAATCATTTTTTATATTAACGCCTTTAATACCTTTTCTGTGTTTATAACATGTGATGCTGCACTGCAAACTTCTGCAACTTTGAATTTTGCAACAATGAAATTTTTTTTTTTTATTTACAGGATATTTTAGTCTTTCAAATAATTTTATAGCAATATTGCACTAAATAAGGCATTACTTCACAAAATTACTTGAAAAATAGATCAATATTAAGTCACTTATTTTTTGTACATCATAAAATCCAATATAATCCTTAAAGATTTTTTTCTTCGTGCTGATTTTCTAGATTAGTTAAATTATACACAGATTAGTAACAGGTTGTTAATAAATAGTGATAAATATTGTTGAACTTATAAAAATACGTTTTATTTTAAAATCAAAAATATTAATTTTAGTGCTCTTGCTATAAAACGGATTATATCTTCATAGGAACCTGTTTACTCCAGACATAGCCTACCTACCTTCCTTTAGACTTGTTTTATTGAGTTTAGATCTTGTGGGATCTTGTTTTATTTGTTCTTTTCTATTTTTTATTATGTTTTATTTATCGTTTAATTATATTCGTAAGTCTATTACATGCACTATATAGATATACTTAAAACATAACTAATTTACCTCTAAAAGGTTTACTACAACGTGAAACTTATATGTGAATATAATGATATGTGAATTAGATTTGTTTATTAAATGTGAAGATTTTTTTTGCCGAATATTTTTGGAGTTTGGTTTTATTTTTTTATTATTATTAGGGAAAAATGGAGCTTGAAGAGATGCATGCTATGTGGAAACAAAGAAGTCATGTAATGGTTTACTTTAATGAGAACGAAGTCCCCGATCGTCCCAAAGATTTCTTAGCTAGATTTTATGCAGGTTATGATTAAGTGATGTGAATAAACGTTGTATATATGCATAGTTAAAGAACAATAAACAAAATTTAAATCGCTGACATCTTTTTATCATAATCATAGCGGGTATACGCATACACTAAGCAGGTTAAATAAACTTAATTAGTAATTGCGATGTAATGGCTTGCCTTTGCGATTGAAGTGCGTTTTCAACCCCGTTTCTTAGTTATTCATGTTGAAACAAGAAATTTTTCAAAACCCAAATCTATTTTTACTGTTTTTGTTTATTTTGTGATTTTTTTACCAACTCTGATTATAAAAAGTTGTATTAAATTTTTTTTTTTTTTTTTTTTGTTAACATTTTTTTTTAAATATATTAAACTTTACTAATATTACAGATATATTAAGAGGTAGACCACTAACACTAGCTTGGACTCTTTACTAACGCTATCTCAAATCCTTCATAAATTACATTTAAAAATAATTTACAAGTGATTAAAATTCACATATTAACAAAATATAAAAATCTTGCAGTTTAAAAAACATGGTACCGGAAACCCCAAAATACGGCTTTATATATTTTGAGGTATTACCCACAACAAAATAAAATATTTTGTTGTGGGTAATACCTCATAATTATAAAGAGTTGCATAAGTAAGTAAACCAATTTTTCTCAATATTAGGGGTGTCGCGAATAGAGAATACGGCTGGATATCCGGGTCGTTTTTGAATACTATTCGGATAATAAAATAATTAATACGTTTGGTAATTAACAGAATGAGAGAATCTGGAACACAATTTCTGAAGTGTTAATCTTTTAAAATAATTTAATGTTTATAATTTAATGTTGATTTTAACGGAGAGAAATGAATATTATTTCTTTTAAATCTATACATACAGGCGGCAGATCAATAAAAACTCCTTACAAAAGTTACAAGACTTTTTAAAATATAACGTTGATTAGGATCTCATAATGCAATCGAATAAATTAATTAATGCAAATGAACTATTTCTTTTGTTTTTTTTTGGGAGCAATATGAAAAAGCATCTCCTGAGTCAAAAATTGTTATAAATACCAAGTCACATCAAGCTGACGGTCTGAGCAAGAATATGAGCACGTTTTTTGAACAAAATGTTATCAAAATAGGCATTAAAGAAAGAAAAAAAATAATATTGGCGATCTAAACATGAATTTAATTAACTATGAGAATAACTGTAAAGTTAAAAAATTTTACGATTTAATATTTAAAATAGGAGCAATTCCCCTAATTAATCGTCCAACTCTCATTGATAGCATTATTAAAACTTTCATTGATAGCATTATTAAAACTCTCATTGATAGCATTATTAAAACTCTCATTGATAGCATTATTAAAACTCTCATTGATAGCATTATTAAAACTCTCATTGATAGCATTATTAAAACTCTCATTGATAGCATTATTAAAACTGATGTCTTCAATAACAATATATAAAAAGGTAAATTGAAAGCAGATATATGTGATAATTTCCCAATATTTCTATCATTCAACTCAAAAGCTAAAATTAAGACCAAAACTAATAATAAATTAAGTAAACGCATATATTGCATGAACAATATTGAACAGTTTAAAAAACAATTATTTATTTAATTGCTGCGGTGAGCAAATGCTTACTGAGTGGCAATCCACTTTAGCAGCAAATTTAAAAACTACAATTTGCAATTTTAATTCACATAATAAATTTCATCAAGACTTTTTTAAAGCTTAACACTGACTAATTAAGTTCGGCTTCAAATGTCAAACTGTTCCAAATTGGAATAACACGATTGTAAAAAAAATTCCTTTTACTTGAGTGTCTACAGATTTCAGAAGTATACCTATGATTGCGGATATAGTCACGAACACATCCAGTTGGTTGACAAAAGTTTTTTTAGGGAATATACTGTATTTAGCTGATAAGAATCATTAAGACATTTAAAAAAGTTAAATAAAGTGCTTCTTTTTCTTCTCATAGATAAGGTTGTTAAATTAAGTATATTTAATCTTTCCTCATCTAGAAGCTCTGAATATCCTGGGATTAGTTGCTCTATGTTGTACTCCTTCAATAAGATTAATGTCTTTTTTAAAAAATGGATTCCAAATAGAAGATGCATATTCGAGATGAGGGCGTACTAGCGAAATATATAACAATTTAAGTAAATCAGCATTTAAAAATGAAAATGTGTGTCGGATAAGACCTAAAATTCTATTTGCTTTAGAAACACACCCAGATATATGATGACCATATTTCAGATCGCTTTTAAACATGATATCAAGATTATTTACACAATCCACCGTACTCAATTGATGATCAGAAATGTAATATTTATTGATATTTTTATTTAATTTATTAATTTTATTGAAATGCATTATTTTACATTTTTCAATATTTAGTTGCATACTCCAGTCATTGCACCAATTAAAAATGTCATCCTATAAATCATTACTACTGTTACCACTGATTATGTGGTAACAGTAGTAATGTAACTTTGCATTCATCAGCATAGAGCTTGCATTTATTTTTTGTTTAATTGGAAGATCATTGATATAAATTAAAAAAAAAGATTGGTCCCAGTACAGAGCCTTGCGGTACACCACTTAAAACACTAAGTCACGTAGAAGCAATGTCTTCAATAACAACTCTTTGCCTTCTATTTGATAAAAAAAGACTCAATTCACTTAAGAATGATTCCCTTTATACCATACATTTCAATTTTTAATATAAGTTTTCTATAGTGAACTCTGTCAAATGCTTTAGAAAAGTCAGTAAAAAGGATATCCATAAGATAATCTTGATCCACCGCTAGAGTTACAATATTTTGGCTTTCAAGTAAATTTGTAAAGCAAGATTTACCTGGTAGAAAACCATCCTGATTCTTATTTATCAAACTATTATTTAAAAGATGCCGAATGATGGTTTTTTTTAATATCTTTTCTAAAATTTTGCATATAACTGACAAAAGAGAAACAGGTCTATAGTTTGAAGGATCAAGCTCATCGCGATTTTAAAAAATCGTAATTATGTTTGAGTCTTTCCATGCTTTTGGTACCACTCCCGATTTAAGAGAAAGCTTAAAAATATGTTCAATAGGAATACTCAGACTTAAAGAACAGGTACTCAGTACAAATGGATGGACTCCATCGTTCCCACAGGATTTATATTTATCCAATGATTTTAATTGTATAAGAATTTCTTTTAAACTGATTATTTTGTTTATATCATTTTCACAGTGAACATGAGTAATAGGATCAAAACTCGGTAAGGCTTTGTTATCGTCTTCAGTAAATACAGATTGAAAATTTGTGTTTAACAAATTTGTAATATCTAAAAGGTTATCACTCACAGTTCCATTTTTAAAGTTCAAACTTTAGTTCAAACTTTAAAGTGCAAATTCCTTCTTTATACTTTTGTTTTCTATTCATGTATGCATAAAATCTCATAGGAACTGATTTAGAACTTTTAGTTCTTGTTCTTTAAGCCATGTTCAAATTGTTTCAAAGATAATTCAATAGAATTTCGAGTCTTAGTTTTAATAAGTTTATATTTTGATAATAATTCGAGATTCTTTCTGCCTAATGCAATAAGCTTAGACCATATTTGTTTTTTTTCAGTAATTAGTTTCTTTTTACCAGATGTAATCCAAGCTTGTCGTGGTTGACTGTTTTTTTTTAGAACGTGGGATAAACTTGTTACAGGCCACCGTAGATAATTCTAAAAATTTTTCATAACACTGATTGATATTTCTATCTTCAAATACTGCTTTCCAATTAATTGAATTAAAATATTTTAACATATTAACATTATCACCTTTTTTATATATATAACTTGAAATAAATTTTTTATTGATAATATTAGCGCTTATCAAGTTGTTCCAAGTCAATATCATATGAGGGTGAACAATCTTTCTTAAAGGAGGATTTGATGTAAGTTCAGAAACACAGTTTGATTTTTCTGTAAATATGAGATCAAGAATGTTAGTCGAATCTTTATCCGTTATTTGAAATGTTGGAAAAAATACATTTTGTGACAAAAAGCAGTCGTTTACAGTTTTTTTGAAATGAAATTCTGAACTATTTAGATCTATAATATTTAGATCTGAGCATGTACCAGTGAAGATATCATCAACCCATTTTATATTCGGATAATTAAAGTCCCCCGTCAACAAAAAACCTGTAAAAGCACTATTATCGTAAACACGTTTAGCCGCTAGAATAGATTTACAAAGGTTTGAGCTGTTTGCTGAGTTAGGAGGTCTGTAGACCCAACCAACTAATATTTTTTCAAATTCATATTTGAGTCCACACCATATTTTTTCAATATCTGGATAACACAGTTCAATAGAGTTAATTTCAAAAGCTATAAGATCTTTTCGTGTATAGATACAAACTCCGCCACCTCGTCCGTTAATTCTGTCCTTTCTAAAAATATTAAAATCATCCAGGTTTGACATTGATTCGGCATTAAACCACGTTTCCGTCGCCATTATAGCATCTATTTTATTTAACTGTACTAATACTGAAAGTTCATTAATTTTATTATTTAATTAGGTTGCATTTGTGTATAACATTTTTAGGTTTTCTTATTGTTGTTTGTTAATCTTGACAATCTGTTGCCTCCGAATCTCATAAACAAAGGTATCCGTATTTTGAAGAGAGTTTTTTTTCCTTTTTTTTTTTTGCTGTCTTAAAGCATAATCAAAGGCTATTTCGGAAAATGTTTTATCTGGGTTTATGAAAATATCCTTCAAATTTTCATGTGAGCTTTCTTTGCTGCCGCAAGTATAGTATTTATTTGTGTTTTGTCCTTAAAGCGAACATGGTTTTCCAATCGTATTAAATATCTCTTTCACAACATTAAAATCATTAGCTTGTTTTTCGAAATCACTTTTTGCATCAGATTCTGTTACACCAAATTATATTAGTTTCCTTATTTTTTCGTTCATTTTGTTTTATAATTACGCGTTTAGATTGATTAGATGTGTTGCACTTTTTTTTCCACAAACAACAACATCTGCCCACGAGGGATTAGATGCTGTTTTTCCCTTCAATGCCTCAATTTTTTGTTAATATTTTTTCTATTATTTCTTGTTGAGCACGCACTACTACGGTTAGATAAGTAGCTTTTAAACATTCATTTCCTTTTAATTTATCCATTGTTGTTACAATTATTGAAAATATTAACGATGGAAACAGTTTTAACGATGCACTCTGACGTAAATCACAAGTTTTAGTATTAATAATTTAAACTTTTTAACTTAATTTTTAAGTTTCCCACTCAAAAAATTGTTTTTTGTTATTTTTTCCACCAATCAAAAACAATTTAAAAAAAATGTATATTAAGTTAAATCTATAACGTAATCGAAAAAACTTCAAACAAAAACAATAAAACCAAATATTCACGACTTAAAATACTTCTTGTATATATTGAGCATCCAAGTCAAAAACACATCTTATCACTTCAATAGCGGAAGTCTATTCCAAATCAAAAAAAACATCTTATCACTACTTCATTGGAAGCATACAAATTTTAATGACGACGCAAATATTTTTATGGAAATTTTTTTTAAACATTTTTTTCTGTCTAAGATGCCAATTTTCCTATTTGTGAAAAAACAATAAATCCAAAAAGAGAAATTGGTGGAAAACAAAAAACTTGCTCAGGTTCCCTACCGCAGGTGATTAGAGATGATATCAAAGATGTTTTTGAACCTAGATTAATAGCACATGAGTTTAACAAATATTTCATTGACATCGGTTCCAAACTGGCAACTGAAGCTAATGAAATAAATGGAAACATAGTCCTAGAATGCTTTGAGCAATTGAAAGATATTCTATTTAAAGTTTTCAAAGCGTTAATAACAAGGAATTTTTCCTGATCAGTTAAAAATAGCTAAGATAATCCCAATATACAAAGAAGGAGACAGAATTAAGATTTGTAACTACCGACCTCTCTCTATTTTATCAGCATTTTCAAAAATCTTAGAAAAAATTATTTATAATAGATTATATATTTATTTTAAGAAGAAGAATTTTTTTTATAAAAATTAGTTTGGTTTTAAAAAGAATAGTTCTACTGAGCATGCCATCGTCCAATTCGTACGTGAAATCTCTAACTCTTTCAAAAATTCACAATTCACTTGGTTTTTTTTTAGATTTATCAAAAGCATTTAATACAGTAAATCATAGAATTTTGATTCATAAACTAAAATACTATAGAGTGAATGGCGTAATTTTGAAATGGCTTAAAAGTTATCTAACAAACCGAAAACAATTTGTTTCTTTTAACGATCTTTATCCAAAAAAAAAATGTTTTAGATATTTCATGTGGTGTTCCGCAAGGATCAATTTCTTCTTTTTTTAATCTACATTAATGGTTTGCATAAAGCTTCTTATCTTTTATGTATTTTGTTTGCGGATGATACTAATTTATTTTTATCTGATACTAATTTATTTTTATCTGATAACAATATTAATAAACTCTTTACGACAATGAATGAAGAACTCAAAAATATTTTAAGCTGGTTCAAATACAATAAATTTACCATAAATATTAAATGGATTCTTTCTCATTCGATAACTAAAAAGCGTTATTTACCCTAAACTCTACCTGATATTTTTATTGACCAAATGGAAATAAAAAGTGGTTGTATCACAAAATTTTTACGCGTATTTCTTGATGAGAACATCACATGGAAGCAACATATTAACTATGTTGGTACTAAAGTTTCCGAAAATATTAGAACCCTTTATAAGGCCAGAATCTATATAAATAAAAAAGTTTTATCCCAACTTTAGTACGCATTCATTTATTCATAGGTATATGAATTATGCAAATATTGCTTGGGCAAGCACTAAAAAAAGTAAGTTAAAATCTCTCTATCGCCGTCAAAAACATGCAGTACGTGTAATTAATTTTGCTAATCATTTTTCTCACTCTTAACAACTTTTTTCTGAAATGAGAATACCTTATATTTACGAACTTAATATTTTTAATATTTTATGCTTTGTATATATATATATATATATATATATATATATATATATATATATATATATATATATATATATATATATATATATATATATATATATATATATATATATATATATATATATATATATATATATATATATATATATATATATATATATATATATGTAAAAATAATCTCCTGCCGTTTATAAAGGTTTAGTTACCTTGAAACCTCAAACAAATTTCAACCAATTTTAAATTGATATTGTGCACCCCATTTTTGGAATAAAATAGTTTTGCCAAATTTTAATTTTGATCTACTACTTTGCCTCTTTCTAAAATTAAGCTGAAAAATCTTTTACTCTCCCATGTTATCAGAATTTGACAATAATATTTATATTATAGAAATATTTATTAAACCTTATTACCTATACTGCAAAGTAATATGTGTATGTATATTTTATTTTGTTGTACTTATAGCTTACTTTATAACCTAATATTTTGTTTACACTAGTATAAGGTTCTGAAGATAAGATCTTACTGACCTTCTTTCAGATACCTAGCTTTTCAAATGTTAATAGTATTTGCTTACTTTATAAATTGTAATAATTTTTTATCTACTCTTATTATATTGTAAAAACGAACCAACAAATGTAAACTGAAATGTTTAAAAAAAAAAAGCTTCTTAAGTGTCTTAAGGTGTAAAATCCTAAAAAAAAAAAAAGTTGTATGAAAAGTTCATTAAAAAAAACAACTAAAAATTTATAATAAAAATTTCAAGCTTTATAAAAAAATATTTGAAAAAACTAAACTACAATCAAAAAAATTTTACTATTCAACATTGTTAGAAAAAACTAAGAAAAATTCCAAAAAAACGTGGAATATAATTAAAGATATTATTGACATAAATAATGGAATAAGTATTGAGCCTAAAAACGCTTAGTAGATAGTAAAATAATATATTTCTAGTCAAAAATAGCTGAAAATCTAAACAGCTTTTTTCTTAATATTGTTCCAAGCTTAGCTTAAAAAATTCCATCAAGTTCTTAATTGTATAATGTTTATATAAAAACGTATCATAAAGTTATGGGTAAATCTAAACTGGATAATAATGAGTTGCGATCTGTTTTAGATAATATTAAAAACAACGCAAGAGTAGATTTTATAATATTACCACAAATGTTTTAAATTATATTTTCATATTATAGAAATCCCTTTACATCACATCTTTAATCTTTCTCTTCAAACTGGTACAGTTCCAGAAAAACTAAAAATTCCACGAGTCTTGCCTATTTTTAACTCTGGTTTTGATTCTTCAAATTATAGACCCATATCAGTTTTATCATGCTTTTCTAAGTTACTCGAACGTATAACGTGTAATAGACTAAACTGCTACTTAACAGTAAACAAAATGTTGTACAGCAAGCAGTTTGCCTTTAAAAAGAATTAATCAACTGATCACGCTTTGACTGAGTTAGTAACACATGTAACCAATGCCTTTAATAATGACTGTTTTACATTAGAAGTCTTTATTGATCTGTCTAAAGCCTTTGACACAGCTAACCATGTCATTCTTTAGAAAAAAACTTGAACATTATGGAATGAAAAAACATTAATTTACTATTATAAAAAATACTTATCAAACAAACAACAATACATTCAATATGGAAATGTTAAAACGACGAAATCTATTATATTCCACAAACCACCCAAAGTAGGAAACCTTTTTTAATATTACCTAATCTTAAAATCAATCACATAAATATTACTAAACAAACATCTGTAAACTTTATAAGTGTTATTTTAGACGGAAATTCTTGAAAAATTTCCGTCTCTTGAAAGAAAACTTTCAATAAACATTGCAATGATGTATAAAGCAAAACCATTTCAATATATTTGGTCTTTAAAAAGTTTATACTCTTCCTTTATACATCGCTATTTAACTTACAGCTATATTGTATGGACATGCACCATCTACGCTAAGTTAAAAAAAAATATTCTAAACAAAAACATGCTTGTAGAATTGCATTTGGAGAAACAAGAACTGTGCTTTATTAGCCACCTCCACGTAAACGCAATTCATTAATTGCGTTCAAAAACAACATATTCCTAGTCATAGAGCTCATGTATAAAATAAAACATGGACTGTCTCCAACGATATTTTATCCTTACTTTAGAGAAGTAAACCATAATTACCTTACCAAATTTTCAGAAAATAGTTTTGTTACTCAAAAATATAATCTAAAGTTATGCTCTTTTTTTGTTTAGTACCGGGGACCTGTTTTGTGGAAAAATGTTCAGTATATTGTTACTACCGTAACTTTGGGTAACTTTGCACAACCGTGGGTAACTTTGCAAGTCAAAAATATTTTACTCTCTAGCAGTACTATAAAAAATGGAGTCTTGATATAAGAAATGAAGTCTCTTTTTTTTCAAAAGTGTTTATACAAGTATTTAGGGATTCAATACGTGTGGCAACCCTCATTAGGATAATAATAAGGTTATTTTATAAATAATTAAATATCAGTATTGAAACAAATCATTACAAAAAAGTATAATATTTTTGACGATATTAATACATAAATACAATTTAGCAAAAACATAATTTTTTGGCTCGTGTTAATATGTCGCCAATGGCACACTCAATGTTGCTTGCGTCATAACCAACATAGTCACTAACAATAGTATCTAAAGAAATAATATTTATTACAAAGTTTTCTGTAAATCATAGTGCATGTTTTAGAAAATCAAAAATAAACAATTAAATTTAAAAGCAAAGTAAAGAAACTTTGCTTTTGAATTTAATTGCCAAAAAGTTAACAAAAAAGTTAAAAGATATCCACAACAAAAATTTATATCTAAATACTTGTTATTAGTTTTGGATAGTCATACATAAAAAAACTAAACTAAAAAAGTACCGCAAGTATATTTGCAAATAATGAATAGGAGAAAATGAGCGATGTACTACTGTTTCACATTCTGCTATTTACTGTTTACAAAAATGTTTCAGACTTATATAAGATGCAACAGCTACAAACTCGCATTCAATGCTCACCTTTTACGCATTTATAATGAGTACTCGTAAATTTACTTGCTGCTTTTCTTCCATCCTCGCTAAATAATGCCGGTATTCCACAATAGCATTCAAAAAATTTTTAACTGTTTACCGTGGAGTTGCTCCACCCACTCCTCTCATTTGAGTAACCTTAAAAATTATAAAAAAAAACTAAAAGCATGATTTAATACTGAACCAAAATTAAATACTATATAGAATTACAATATATTGTGAGCAAATTAATCACCTTTTTTCACAAGTTTTTATAAGTGCTAATATATATATATATATATATATATATATATATATATATATATATATATATATATATATATATATATATATATAAACTTTTAGCTTTCTACTGAACACATAACTTAAACACCAACCCTGACAAACCAGGAACCTGCCGCTGGGGGAGTAAAATTTAAAATTTAAAAATCAAAACATGCCTCATAAAAAAAGATATGAAGCAGTTTTTTCATAAAAAGTTTTAGTTCTAACTTTAGAGCCGTGGGGTCTAAAATTGGACTTTTTTTGTGGGCTAGTCGGTGAAATTAAACGCCTACACACTAAAAAAAAAGGTAGAATTTTCTACCTTAGGGTAGGATATGTGATATACCCTTAGTAAGGTATAATTTTCTACCTTTTAAGGTAGAAAATTATATTAAAAACAATTATTTGTCATACAATTTTCTAACTTAAAGGTATAATTTTCTACCTTATAAGGTAGAAAATTATACCTTACTAAGGGTATATCACATATCCTACCTTAACTAAAAATTTCTACCTTTAATTTTTAGTGTGTATAAGTTGGAATCCTCAATTTATCTTTAGATATTATATTTAGTTTCAAGAAAGAAAGTATCTAATAATAAAAAAAAATTATAAATTTAGAACTAACTAAATTGTTTATGTTTGAAAAAGGAAAAACAAGAGTCTAAATTGCAAGTTATCCTCATTTTAAACGCTATTAAATACTTATTTTACGCTTATACGCCTTTGTTATTGACTGTATTTCTGAAATATTTCTAAATGAAGAACGGGCTTTAAAAATAGCACTATTTTACTATTAATATTGCTCGTTACAAATTTTAGTGCCAATATACTTGGTACTTTGAAAGACTTTTACCGTATCTACTTTTTTAATAAAGAACCGTGTTCATACCAAAGTACCGAGTACCGTGACAACACTAACATGAATAACAAAAAAAATACAACTTTAACTTCACTAACGTGAAGTTAAAGTTGTATTTTTTGAATTAATTTAATGTGGTGATAACAAGAATCAGTATAATTAGTATAAATTTATATGTAGTAATTAGTGGCTCTCATCTAATAACAAAGCTATTAAATTTTTTGCGTTTTTGAAAATAATATCATCACGCATGAATAAATCTGTGGTGCGTAACTTTGATGCTAATATAATAAAATTTAATTTTTCGTTAAGAAAAGCCAGAAATCCTTTCCATTTTTGATTGAAAAACAATGCATAGAAACATTAAGTTTTGATTTTATTTAAAGGTAAGGGAGAGTATGCACCCATGATTCTAAAAATCTATCAGGCCAATTT
Source organism: Hydra vulgaris (assembly GCF_038396675.1). NCBI lineage: Eukaryota > Metazoa > Cnidaria > Hydrozoa > Anthoathecata > Hydridae > Hydra > Hydra vulgaris. Next base: position 19,345,352 of record NC_088932.1, on the reverse strand, counting down.
ACTGAATATATATTTTCATTTCGATCCCTAAAGTAACAGTACATGATAGCAAACTTTAAGCCTTACTATAATTTCATAATCATTTTTTTACCAGAATACTTAGCTAGATTTTAAATTAAAAAAACTAAAAACACTCAATTGGAATTAAGGGTACAAAAGCTGGGGCATGAAAAATAGTAGAAACTGGATCAACAATATCTGGATATAGGTTAGCATTAAAAGGTTCTGGACGGTCTTTTACATATGAAGCCAAAAACTCATTATCATAAAATATGTTAGGATTGAAGAGTTCAATTCCTGCTACAGCAAATCCTGCAGAAATGTTAGATAGAGTAAAAGCTTGTGTATAAGCTTTTCTTACAACCGAAGCTATATCATATATGGTCATTGGTCTGAAAATAGATTCAACCCAATCATTGCAGGCTGCATTTCTACGGTTTAGAAATGCGCTTAGAAAGAGTCATTAAAATTCATAGGCAAGTTTTTATGTTGTTTTGGTTGACAACCCATAGTGAAGTTTTGAAGCCCTTAAAAGATTTTCGGATAAAGATGTTTCTTTTTTGTTGGTAAAGTTTGCATGGTAATAAAGTTAGATTTGCAGACTGTATTTAGATTTAATTGACATTTCTTTACATATCTTATAAGCGTCATTAAATTTATTCTTCTTTCCTTAGATACACGATAAACTGTGGCACCATTAAGAACTGTATTAATAGCTGGTCGCATTTCATTTTCATTAACTTTACCTGTGATCTATTGGTTTTTTCTTTTTTATGGTACACCATGCTTAACTGTAAAAAAAAGAAGCATCTTTATATAATTTTACTATATTCTTAATTTTGGTGAACACTTATGATCTTTATTTATAAGGATCTTTACTAATAAATACTCACAGATATATATATATATATATATATATATATATATATATATATATATATATATATATATATATATATATATATATAAATATATATATATTTTAGTTTTGCTATTTAGATGCCCCAAGAAGACCTTACAGTCTTGTCATAGAGCACTGCGGAAGTGCATTTAAATAGGAAGTTCACGCCTTCCTCCTTACTGTGACACGAAAATATGTCCACAGTTCATTTCGAACCTGGATCTCCAGCTTCTAAAGCAAGCGCTCTAACCACTGCTCCACGGCCGCTTTTAGATATATACATATATCTAAAAGCGGCCATTAGCCCACTCCATTTTTACATTCTTTACATTCTAACATTTTTAAAATTCTTTTTTTGACATTAGATGGTTCTATATCTTACTAAAAGCAACCATACAAAAGGTGAGTGTTTAGTTACAAAATAGCATAAGCAAAATTACTCAACTCAATAAAATATTAAAGATTTGAGGTTCCTTGTAAAAGTAAAAAAATTACTTTCTGTCGTCAAAATTAAACTTTTTAGAAATAAATTTAATAGTAGCCTATGCTCTTTTTGAAGATGCAATGTTTATAACACGCTATAGGATTAAAGGTGTTTACGGATTAAGGGTACAAGTTCTTCCCTACCATTTTCGTGTAATGCATGCAAATTAACCAGAGTTTTTCATTGAAATTTCCTTCTTTAAATTCCTAAAATTACAGTGGCTTTAATTGCATTTTAAAGAAAAACAAAACATAGTAAATTTTTTAATATTTATCAATGCTAAATTTTTTTTTGTAATTTAACTTTAAAAAAATTTATGATTTTATTGTTTAAAGGTTTGAGGTAATAAAATCGATTTTTTTTTTTTTGTTGCGTAATACAAAGTAGTATTGTATCAATAAAATGTGGATTGAAATTTGATCTTTTGATGATAAGTTAAATTAATAACGAATCATTATATTCCACAAATTAGTTGTAACTGTCTGGTTGCTATTTTTTTAAATAATTATTGTTACTTTTTTGAGCTAATTTAAACTGCTCATATTACTAAGTGGTCTGGGTGATATGAGCCCTTTTTTTACTATTTTTAAAACCTCTGTGTTTTAAAGAAAAAATTTCGGTTACCCGAATATCTAAGTAGATCATGAGTAGTGATTCCTAAAAACTGTTTATTTGCAAAAATTTTAAATCCAGCATAATTAATTTTGAAAATATTTTAATTTTCGTTTAAAGTGCTCATAATACCCTCATCCCCACCCAAGTCCCCATTCTTCTTCATTCATTCATTCTAATCCCTGCAACATTCTTTTTTTACTATTTTTATTTTTAAATATTATATCTTTTTTTTATCATTTTTGAATTTATTATTAATATTAGTCGAAGTTTTTTTAGCTATATTTTCTGCTAGATATATTTGCCATACTTTACTATTATATTTATGATCTGTATGAAAAGATAAGATTGGCATTTTGTTTTCCAAATCTTCTTTGAGCCTGATTAACAACTATTTATTTGTAACTAAAATTTTTTTTTAAATAAAATAAACTGAAAAATTAAAAAAAAAAATCTTGTAAACTTATTTTGTAATTGCAAAATATTTCACTAAGCTATTTTGTATTTTTTTTTAAACAGATTGAAAAAGAAAGTGAGAAAGGCTCAAGCTACCCAAACTAAGTTTGTTTTTTAAATAACAATTTACATTTACTCATCAGACAGCAACTTTACCTACTTTCTACTCTACTGAATATGCTATTGCTGAACTTGTAAATAAAACTCCTACTTTTTTGATAAAGTTGAATTAGTTCTAGGAGTATTTATCAATCTCTCCATACCATTTGATACAAAGTATTTTACTTTCAAAACTAAGCTTTTATGGGATTCAAGGCCTTACATATAAGTGGATTCAAAACTATCTTTCTAACAGAAAACACTACGTTATGGTGCAAAATCAGGAGCTCTCATTTTAGTGTGCAGAGTCTCACAGAGATCAATCCTAGTGCCAATATTGTTTTTAATATACATCAATATATGAATAAAACATCATTTAAAATATCTTCTGTAATGTCTACTGACTATACTAACTTGTTTTTGAATCACTTCAATTCAAATGCAATGTTTGAAACTATGAATTTTGAACTCGAAAATTTTAATTTCAGGTTTGAAACTTATTTTTGAAAAAACAGTTTTGCACTTTTTCAAAAATAAGACAAGCAATTAACCTTCCAGAAAAGTTTCCAAAATTGATTATTGATAAAAAAAAGAAAAAAAAAGAACTACTTCGAGAAAATAATTTAAAGTTTTATGGAATTGCAATTAATGAAATTTAACATGAAGAAACCATATAGGTCTCATAGAATCAAAAATATCTTCTGTAATGGGTGTGTTGTATAAATAAAGATCTTAAATCGTTTCAGATTCTTATATATATGTATAAGTTTAAAATTAGTCTTCTACCAAACATTTTATCGAATATTTTTTTGTTAAAATTTTCTCATAAGTATAACCTTTTATAAAATATAGCGAAGACTACTATTAAGACTTGACTAGTTCCAAAAAGTATAAATTTTCATTGATGATTTAAAGTCCGATATTATGAAATCAAACGATATTATGAAATCAAACGATATTATGAAATCAAACGATATTATGAAATCAAACGATATTATGAAATCAAACGATATTATGAAATCAAACGATATTATGAAATCAAACGATATTATGAAATCAAACGATATTATGAAATCAAACGATATTATGAAATCAAACGATATTATGAAATCAAAAAATATTATGAAAAAATTATCAAAAACCGTAATTCTTTAAGAAAGATTTTTGCTGGGGACTTTATGAAAAGATTGTGATAATATAATATCATTCGTTTCGTTTTAAGTTTCTTTCTGTTTATATTTTTTATAGTTAAAATATGAAATTTTAGTTTTTTTACATTTTTATTATATGAAAACTTGGATACAATTTTCTTAAATAAAAAGAGAAAAAAAAAATTTTTCTGCTGTTATTAAAAATTATCAGTAAACTAGAAAAAAAAAAAAGAGTATTTAATCATAAAATGTGTTTTTATGATTAAATACTCAAGATTTAAGGTAAAAAGTACACAATAATTATCAAGCTACTTAGTCGACAACTATTTAGGGTTGCCACCTCTCCCGGATTGAACGGAAGTCTCCCGGATTTCGATATCAACTCCCGTCTCCCGGAAGTAATTTGAAAAAACATCGAAATCTCTCAGAAAACGAAAATGTCCTAAAATTTCATATTTTTTGCAAATAATGTTTTACATGTTTTACGCATTAGAAACACAATTCTCTAGCAAAACACGTACCAACAAGATGGTTATCCTTATTTCCAGCACTGGAAAGAATTCTTCTGGTATGGTCTGCGTTGCGGTCATATTTTGTATCAAAGGGAGAAGAAGAGTACACAAAGTAATATGGGATGCATTTCAAGATGACGAAATTGAGTCCATTCCTATGCTTCATTGCAGGTCTTTCAAAGTAGTGTACTAAGTACTAAGTGTACTAAGTTTAGAGTTGGATCAAACTACTTGTTCCGAGATACAGGAAATTATGGTGGTAATAAGAAAGAAAATTGCAGATTGCAAACAAGACAAATTTTATGGACATGCTGCTGCTCAATTCCTGAAAAGAATACCACAAGTGAAAAGACAAAAGTTTGAAAGAGACGTTGATGAATTCTACAGCAAATGCTTAAAAACTCAGATAAATGGTACAACTTCCATAATTCAGAATTTCAAAGCATGAGTATCTTAACTTTAAACGAACCAGTGGTCTGGAGCTTATTTGATCAACTAGCAGTCAAATTTCGCATTGATGTCGATCAAAATAAATAATATGAAGACTACTGTATTCTGCGTAATGTCCAAACAGCGCTGGTAGAGACCAACACAAATGTGGTAGATCGATGGAGTAGTGTTTTTTACAAAACTTGCAGAAAAAAAGTGTGGTGAGGGTGGCGAACTTTTCAAAGTAGTATCCTTCGTATTCTCAATACCAGTTTTAATTCTTCATGTAAAGGAACTTTCAGTGTGATGAATTCTTTGTGGCCTAAAGAACGAAATTGTCTTGGACTTCGTGTCTTGCGAGCTGAGCTGCAGGTGTGTGAAAATATGAAGTACAAATGTTCACAGTTTTCTAACTTCTTAATGAAGAAACCCCAATAGTTGGCTGTTGCAAGATCTGATCAGAAATATACTTTTAAACGCGAGTAGTTTTCATGTTTTTATGACAGTACTGAAACCCTATTGTAATCATTGCAATAACTTTATTCAATCAAGTACACAGCCATTACTGTACTGCATATAATGTAAATAAAATATAATGGCCAGCCCCCAAAACCCCAAGCAGAGCCTCGCTCACCGCTCCGTACTTAATTTATCGATTATTGGTGGTCACTCGTTTTAAATAACAAATTACTTTTTATTATTACTATTTTATTTTACTATTGCTTAAAAATCTTTTTTTAATTTACCATTTTTAAAAGTTTCAAATTAAAACTTTGTTAACAAAACAAATATTCGGGTTTTTTTTCTGAGATAAAAACACTCCCCTAGGGAATCGTTATACTTTAGCAAACAAAGTTAATGATGTGTTTTTTCCTTTAAAAATTTGTGAACAAGTTTCTTTCTGAATAACCATAAGTTTATTAATTTAAAAATATTTTTTTCTGAATTAATATGACAATGTTTATTTTTTACAATAAACTTTTTCGGATAAAACTTAGTGTCTACTTTAATTATATTGTCGATATAAAAACAATTCAAATTTTTTTCTTTGAAAGGGTCTTGCACCGGCCTTTAGGGGGCAAAGTTGTGCGAAGTAAATAAAGGCGGAGTAATAAAGTAGCAAAGTAAATAAAGTAGCAAAGTAAATAAAGGCGGAAATTTTGTTATTTCACATGTATTTTTGCAATTGTAAAATAAAATTTTTTATGTAAAACGTTCCTTTTTATGGTGTGTGAATTAAACACTTCACTGCGATGTATTTTTTGAATTTAATTTGTTATTATTTTTCATGTCACTTATCCGCAAATTAATAATATTGTCAGAGGCGGCCTTAAAAAATTTGTACAAGGGCAGCAGGAAGGCTTAGTGCGGCACTGAGGGAAACTCTTTGCTATGACCCACCCAACTTATATCTAAATCCAGCCTGACTTCTCTAGTAAATAAAATTTGTTTAAATATTTTTTATTTTTTGCTGGATTGAATTTTTCGCAAATTAAAAATAAATTTTTTGCCTAAAACTTAATTGAGGTTAATGATTTTACCATATTTGCATTGGCTTCTTAAGAAGAATTCTAAAACATTGGTCATTAAAAATACAGAACATAAAATTAGTTTGAGTTATTTATACATTAAAAATAGATGCTGGTAAATTTTTATTTTATATAATTTCATAATTTTTATACCTCTTATCTAGAGTTTAGCATGCTTTCCTCTTTTTCTTCCCTATATAATATATATCGTATGTTTTTGCAAACTAAATGTTTTTGTAAGTTTTGTTAGTCAATTTAATATAAGCATAGTTAATAAGGCAGTGGATTGAAGAAAGCTATATTATTTTAGACAAGTTGTGTTTACATATAAACGAGTTCAGTAATTCAGTAAGGTATACTTACTATGTTTTTACAACGTTTAACGAGGATCTAGTTGCCATATATCAATCATTTATCTTATTTAAGTCAAAATTCATGTCTGTATAAAAGGTTTTGTAAAGTATTTTTATTCAAAAAAGAAAAAGTATTGTCTAAAAATTTCTTTTAAAGTTACATAAATTAGTAAATAAACATATGATTTTTTTTGCAAAAGTCTTGAACTTTCTTTTTACAAATTTCATAATAACCTATGTTAGAAGACTTTCCATAAGCTAAGATTGATCAAGAATTATTGCAGATCCATACTATAGGACAAAAATAAAATATTAAAAAAATATATAATTATATTTTTTATCAATACTTATGTCTATATAGAACAAAGAGGAAATAGTGCTATACTAAAACTGTAAGTTTATTTTATTTACTTAAGAGTTAACTCTACTTCACAGGGCCGACAACATGGATTTTGAAGTGGGGGCAATCATCAATTTGCATAAAAAGTCTTCTATTTCTAGATTTTTTTAAAATTCACCGGGGGGACCCCCAGCCCCCCGGTGTCGTCGGCCTTTCTTCAACGGTTGTTATCAAAATTAAGAAACACTTGCTTCGTATCCTTTTTAAAAAAATGATACAAAATAATTAATACAATTATTCAATTCAAAATTACAAAATAATAACAAAACTAATTCAATTTTATTCAAAACAGTAACTTGTTATAAACAGCTCATGTCTCCACCGTAATAATCCTCGTTAATTACTTCATCTGAAGTAGTATTACCAGATTCAGCTATTGTGTTTGCATGAGTAACCCATTCATGCGGTTTATCCTAAAATATACATTATTGAAAACTTATTTCTACAACTAAAAAAGTCTAAAAATAAGTAATAAAATACAAAATAAAGAAAAATGTACACATTTATAATTTTAAGTTGACAACAAAAAACTTTAGAAAAGATTAATTCAAACTTATTTACAACAACAAATCAATGTTTTTAAAACGGGTGGATTTGCTCAAGAAGTTTTGAGTGAGTCTGCTCTTTTAAAAAACACTAATTCATATATAAATTTATAGTTTATAAGTAACTAAAGTAAAACCTAGGGTAGATTAGGGTAATATGAGCACCTTGGTAATTTGAGCATACTTAAAGATTCCTTATATGTAAACAGTGAGGTTAAAGTTGCTTTGTATTTTTTGAATCGACTTTATGTAGTGATAACAGGAATCCAATTAGCGTAAAATTATATGCAGTAGTTAGCGGCTATCATCTAATTAAAACGCTGTTAATTTTTTGCGTTGTAAAAATAATCTCATCACGCATGAATAAATCTGTGGCGTGAAATTTTGGTGTTAAAATAATGAAATTAATTTTTTCTTAAAGGAAAATATGTTTGCTAAAAATCCAATCCAATGTTCGAAAAACAATGCATAGAAACAAATAGTTTTGACTTTATTTAAAGATGCCATTTTTGTGTAATATGAGCATGCTCAAATTACCCAGTATTTTTTATTGAAAATACCTAGTTTAAAGTCCTAAAATAGCAGTGGTTGACTTTTGAATAAAACAAATCAAATCAAGCTTCAATTTAAATACTAGATAAAATGCGAAATTCAATTGCGGACCAATATTCTATAGGTATTTCATGTTGTAACAACTTTTTAGACCGTTTTTAGATAATAAAAACAGCAGAACGTTGAAAAAAAAGAATTAAATAAAAATCAGGAAATAATAGGTTTAGCATTGCAAAAGTTTTAAATATTTAAATTTGAAATTAAAACCAGATTTTTATAGTATTTTCTTTTCAGCTTTCTTTTATGGTAATTTAATCATGACCGAGGATTAAACAGAACCGTAAGACTCCTTTAAGTTTAAAATTCACTTTAAAAAAAAAGTTTTTTTCATAGGGTTAATATATATATATATATATATATATATATATATATATATATATATATATATATATATATATATATATATATATATATATATATATATATATAGAATAACTACAAATAAAGATTATTGCGGTTCAGGTAAAACATCTACCATAAATAAAAGGTAAAAGCATTAAAAATTGTTTTTATTTTACCTTTAAAAAACAAGTTTTGCTCAAAGTATTGAACGTAAATGCAACACATCCTTTAACTAATTGACATATTTCTTGACATGATTTAGAACTATTAGTATTTGCCGAACACAAGCCTAAGATTGTATGCGTAAATTCAAATAAAACCAGTAGAACAATAATACACTTCATTTTAGATTACAATCTAAAATAAAAAATAAAAAACTTATAATGATAAAATATGCATATTTATAATTTTACTTTAATGTATACGTTACTAGATTTTATAAGATAACTGTTTTTAAAGCGTTAAAAGGTATTAACCTAATGAGACTGCGTCAAGAAAACTAAAAAACCAATTATCGAGTCTTGTAAAATAGGTTATTAAATATAAAATACCACCCCACAAAAAAGTCAACAATTAAAGATAACAATTGTTTTAAATAGTTTTAAATCGATTAAACACCGATCATCACAACTCCACTGGGAGCACCTTAAATATAAAAATGACGCTAACGTTCATTGATTGTTTTAATTTTTTTTTAACCTTTTATTTTCTCAAAATATCTAAAAACGCATTCCATAAAAGTGAAATACAATATTAATAACAATAATATTTTATTAACTTAATAAATTAAATAACAAAAGTAACAAAAATATAGTTTGTCAATTAGGTTTTATACATTAAAGCATATAAACTTTTTTTTTACCAATAGGATTAAGACAGTTGAGATACTTATAGTACAAAATATTATCTTAAATAATTAAAGATTTAAAAGCCGATATGCGAAAGAACCGTACAGTTGCAAATGAAGTCACCGATTCTCTTCTTTTTTATGAATTGGCTTTGCAGCAAATTCTTAAAAAAGAATATTAATAGACACAGTGTAATGAAATTTTGTATCCAATGAAATTCTGTATTAACCTTTTTTATCCAGAACAATTTAGTAATAAAATATTACAAATCCGAAATAACAACCTCAGTTATTTTTTGAGATAATTCTTTAAATAAAATTAGAAAAAAAATTGGAAATCGGTGCCGAACGAATTTTTAAACTAATAAAATTAAAAAGTTCACTCAAATAAAAGAAATTTTAGATATTACACACTACTGATATGTTTCAACGATAAATTCGAAAAAATGGAGCAAAAAATACTAGCATTTCAAGAAGAAAGTAAAATCTTAAAACAAGAAGTTTATGAACCTAAAAAATCGGTGGAATTTGTAAGTGATAAATGAGAAAATATTTTAGTTGATGTTGTGGAACCAAAACAACAACAAATAAAAATAATTGAGAGTAGTGAAGTAAAGGATAAATTAGCTGAACTGGAAGCTCGATTCAGCGAAATAACTGAATCAACGACTTCATTAATTGACAATATCATAACGAACAATATTTTTAATCATTCTCTTAAAAAATGAATCATTAAATGCGATATCAAAGATCATTTTCCGATTTTTTCTCCATAAATACGGATACTAAATTAATACTAAATAAAAAAAAAAGCTTTTGTAAACGCATTTATAATAAAGAAAATTTAGCATCACTTAATGGCAAATTATCAATGCTTCATAGGCAACATATCGATCGTCTCAGGACGCAAACTTAGCTTAGAGCAATTTTCTTAAAACATTCTACGATATTTATGACGCAAATTTTCCTAAAATTGAAATAAACCAAAAGCTCAAAAAAAAATCCCCAGGGATAACCAATGTGCTTAGAAAATCTTTCAAAATTAAACAAAAATTATATATTAAATACTTGAAATCTAAATCAGTTGAATATAAAACTATTTACAAGAATTATGCTAGAGAATTTGAAAAACAAAGAAAAAAAATTTTAAAAAATACTATCTTGACTTACTTGAAAAAAATAAAAACAACTTATAACGCACTTGGCAAGTTTATAAAGAAATCACTGGTAAAGCTAAAACTAAATCAGGCGCTTTGCCTAACGGTATTAGTTATAAATATATAAAGTTAATGATAAAATGTTATATTCTTCAAGCGATATTGCAGTTGAATTAAATAAGCATTTTATTTTAGCGGGGCCTAACTTAGCAAAAAATATTCCGTATACAAGTAATTCTTTTGAATTTTTACCTCAAAAAACAACAAATCTTAATTGCATTGAAATATCCTTTAAGGAATTTGAAGCTGCTTTCAAAACGATTAAACTAAATAAAGCAATAGGATTCGACGGTTTCAACGGAAAAGTCGTTATAAATTTTTACAACTTTATTAAAAATATTCTATTTAAAATCTTTTCTAAGATTTTTTTAGCCAAAGAGTTTTCCCTGATCGACTTTAAATTGCCAAAGTAACGGCGATATTCAAAGGGGAAGGAGGAGGGAGGACGGGGGATGCAACTAATGTAAATAATTAGCTCCCTATCTCTGTTCTCCCTGTATTTTAAAAAATTTTAGAGAAAATCTTATATAACAAAATCAACACTCATCTTTCTGTAAATTTTATTTAATAATCAATATGGTAATATTTTATTTAATAATCAATATGGTTGCAAAAAACTCCACAGAGCATGCAATACTTCAGTTTACACGTTGTAATAACGAGTCTTTTAATAAATCTGTATATACATTAGGAATTTTTATTGATTTATCAAAAGCTTTTGATACTATTGACCATCAAATTTTATTATAAAGCTCGAATTATATGGAATCAATATGTACACAGTGACAATATATCACCAAAAACGTCACAAAACATTACTTGTGGCGTGCCACAAGATTCTATACTCAGACCTCTCCTTTTTTTTATATATGCCAATGATCTCCCTAAAGCATCCAACCTAAGGACACTAATGTTTGCCGACGACACAAATTTATTTTTATCGCTCATTACTATATTATTTGAAATTATGAACTTAGAACTTAAAAAAGTTTCCGACTGGTTCAAAGTAAATAAACTTTCAGTAAATATTAACAAAACTAACTGGACTCTATTTCACCCACTTTCCAAAAAAAACTAATACCATACGAAACGCCATCTATATTCATTGATAATATTCTAGTAAAAAGAGTAAAAACTACTCAGTTTTTAGGAATATTTATTGATGGAAATCTTACATGGAGACAGCAGATCGAAAATTGAAACATCAAAATTTCAAAAAGTATTGGAATATTATACAAAGCTATTTAAACATGCACACTTTAATGCAACTATATTATTCACTTAATCACTGCGATATTAAGTATGCAAATATTGCATGTGACAGTACTAACAAAAGTAAACTAGAGCCTCCTATGACCGTCATCAGTAACTTATAGCACTTTTAGTCGATTCTTGTGATCGACAAACTCATTCAAAGCCTCTCTTGAGAAAAATGAATGTTTTAAACATATACCAACTTAACGTATATAATATTCTTTGTTTTACGAACAAATGTAAAACGAAATCTCCGTCTCCTTTTCATAGTTTATTTATTACAAAACAAAAAAATAAATATGATCTACGAAATGATGATTTTTTGATGCAACCTTTTTCGAAAACTAATCATTGTAAATTTTCCATATCATTTCGTGGACCGTATCTTTGGAACAAAATTGTCTTAAATAACTTTGACTTTTCCTTTAAATGGAATTGCATATCTTTTATAAAAAAGTTGAAAGAAGTAGTTTTTGAAATTGACAATATACAAATGTACTTTTAAAACCTTTTGAAATTCTTCTTATCTATTATTTATATCAGTTTATATGATTTGTAATGTATGACTTTTCTTGATATGATTTGTAACTCAATTATTTATAATCTGCAAGTCTATTTTGCTATTATATTATCTGTCAAATTATCTTTGAGAAAATTTTTGTGAACTTTTAATTTTTTTTATTTAAATCTTGTTATATATATATATATATATATATATATATATATATATATATATATATATATATATATATATATATATATATATATATATATATATATATATATATATATATATATATATATATATATATATATATGTATGTATATATATATATTAAATATCTTCACTTGTAATTGTTTATGTTATTTTATTTTAACTTAATGTGAAATAAAATAACTTAATGTGAAATGAAATGTTAATGTGATGTTTTTAAGAGCCGTTTTTTCTAAGAATCAGGCAAATTCCTGAAACTGTGGAAGTCCTCCTCCAAATTGCTTGAATTTTTTATATATTGATCAGAATATAGAAAAAACCTGTTGGGGAAAAAAAAAATTTTCAAAAATGTTTCGTTCACTCGGAGTCTGGGCTTAAATTTTTGAGATTTTTTTTAAAATTTTTAGAAATTTAGTTTTTGCCACCTTTGAACCCATTTTTTTGGCAAGGCAATTTTTTTGGCACCATTTTTTTGGCAAGGCAAAAAGTTGCACATAGCTTTTGTAGTTAATATCAGACGTAACTCAAAAGCTCTCTCCAAAAAATATAAAAAAGTTGCGTGACACTGTGCGGTTGGCTAATTATCATAGTTCAAAAGTACAAAATCAATCAGTTTTGTCAACTTTTAATCGGAGTTAATTCTAGCGGCGAAGTGTTGCACACAATTTTTCTTTTAGGATTTGAAATTATCAAAGGTATTGAGTCTAAAAATGCAAAGAAAGTTATGTGATACCTAAGGCCTATTAATATATTAAGGCTTGAAATTGGAAAAAAATGTTTTAGTATACTTACAAAATGAACCATTACGGCAGAGGCGCTTAGTTTTGTAAAAATGTAAACATATCCAACTGTCAATACAAAAACGTCCTAACATAATAATAAAAAAAATTCGTGTGATTTTGTCACACGCATGATATAACATGAATTAAAAACTGAACAAAAATCTAACATCAAGATAACTATATTGCTAATTAAATAAAACATAAATCAAACATTTAAATGTTTTTCCATTTAAAAATTAGTTTTTCATTTATTAATAGAGTCATTTACACACATTATCCACCACATCACACATAATTTCTACTCTGCTGCAGTAAGTTTCTCTAAGAATAATGATATAACTGTATTATAGTCTTCTTCGGATAATGAATAATCACCACAACCACTGATTAGAAAAGGAGCATTTACTAAACAGATAATTTTATCAGTTTGGTTATTTATCTCCTCGGTAGTAACTGGCCAGCGAAAAGTATTCTTCTCTTGCCCGTTAATCATACAATTAACTCTGATTCCAGTTATAGATACCTAAAAGTATTAGCGCAACATTTAAAATAATATAATAAAGAGTTTATGATTTGTTTAATTTTGCTTACATTCAATAAAACTTGTAAAGTCTTATATAATGTCATTCTGAAATTATTTTTACATTTTATTTATACTCCTTTTATTTTAGAGCACTGTTTTGTAAAACAAAATAAAAACTTGAAACTAATATATACTTTGAATAATATTACCTCCACAATATATCCAATATTCCATTGTTTTTCATATGCAACAGCAACCCAATCATTCACTTTCCATACAAGACAAATTTCTTTTGCAAGATTGGCGATGTCTTCCTCATATTTATTATCATCTTCATTGTCTCCTGCCAGATTAAAGTCATCATTTTCGCCATAAACTTCTTTGTTATCGTTAACCTGACTATTTTCATTATTTTCTGTTGTCGGTTCTACCAGCTTACCTTTTCTTTTCAGGTTACTAAATCTATAACAATATCAATTGTACATATTTTTAAACATATGTAAACAAACACACAAAATTATAACTTTCACCTAAATTTTAATTTCATATTTGTAAAAGAACTATTTAACAGTCAGAAACATAATCTAATTTGCAAAAGTTTTGATAGCAACAATGCCTACCTTGAAAATAAAGATCTTATCTGTTGGCTAGTTACATATTGATCAGGCGGAAGTTCTCTCCTCAACTGCATGTGAACCTGCTCAGGGCTCATTTTATTACCTGATTCTTCTCCACGAATAAAGTATTTATACAACAGTTCTTTCTGCTGATTTGAAAATCTAAAAGAACTTCGAACTGGTAATGCCCAACCTTGCAATAGAAAAATGTTCATGCAATGTGGTTTGTCTTTTACGGAAGCACTGTTAGAGGATGAAGAAATTGGCATATTTAGTTGTGAAGTAATTTTCATCTTATGAACAAACGAGTTGCGAACTTTATCCAATGATGTTAATGATTTCGGAACTGTATGAAGACCGGATAGCATGTGTTCTTCTAACTCAGCATCGCTTTCAAATGATAAAGTACAATTCATTTCAGTGCAAAATCTTAATGAATATAATTGCCTGTCACTTCTTTTCTGTTTTTCCTTAAGTGACTTGTTACGCTTAATTGAATTATCTGTTTTGCTATATGGCAACAACAACTTATTCGAGGGTTGAATTTTAAGATTTCCATACTCTTGTTCAATTCCCTCACCGATATTGAAATAACGCCACATCTTCATACTTTTCTCACCAAACTCAAATGAGTGATAGTTGCTAATGTTCTTAATCTTTGGTCCAGTAACTACAGTTTTATCATTGCTAATTTGAGCAACTGCTACTTTTGCATCTTTAGCGCCAAAACTATAATGCATAGCCTTGTGTATATCTTCAGCAGTCAAAAGATTATTACCAGAGTCAACGTAACTCCTTAAAATTGTCTTTACAACTGCACTCTCCCTGTCACATTGATCTTTTCCACAACAGGGTTCATTATAATCATATCTCAGCAACTTTATATCTCTCTCTTTGCATACATTGTAGATTGCTTCAGCTGAAAGATTTCCCTGATAGCAGCCGGCATTATCAGATTTGGTAAACATTTTCTTGATATGCGGTTGATCAATTCTGAATTGGTCTAAAACTGCAGTGGCTAACGAAACAACATCACCTATTCCCTGATCACACCTATACATTGAAGTAAACACGTTTGAATAACTTTCCTGCTATTTTTATGAAGAATATATCCACATGTAAACTCATTCCTTTCTTGCCAAAATACTCTCTTTGGCCCTCTCTGTATCGAACCGGAAGAATTTTTTGACAAAAATCTTTAAGCCAGAAAGCAGTTTCATCGTTTAATTGCTTAAAAGCTTCGATTTTTGCCTTTTTCTGTTGAGAATCTCTCATCAGGTGTTTTATGTAGTTGAATACATCCTTTACAGCAATTTCCAAATCATAAATAGAATCAGCATCGTCAGAATTTTGAATTGTTAGTTCTTTGATCATCTCGATAGCTTTGCACAAATCATAGCAATCGGCACATACCACTTCTGATATCTCTGTGTTGGATTGAAGATTTTTTTCAGATGGATCTGATAAGGCATGTTTTGAGCTATGAGAAGAAATGTTTGAGTCATTGACACTACAATTGGTTTGATAACTTGTTTTCAAATACCTTTTTCCTTTTTCAAGGGCAGCGTCGAGAGATTTAGAACTAAATCTTTGTGCCAATTTTTGTAATGTTTGAAAACCATTCATGCCTGAAGCAGTAACATCATCTAATCCAACTAAGCTTTTTCGACTTGAAGGTTTTATTGCATGCAATACTTTCCACAAACTTGAATCAGATAATAGTATATAATTGTTTTCACTACAACTTTTTCGATAGAACATGATAGCGTGGCTATATTTTGTTGTCAGTATTGCATGCACTATCTTTTGTTCTTCACCGCTGTCGTATTTTAATTTGGTTATTCCATAAGCAACATCATGCAAAATACCTCTTGTAAATATAAAGTCTAAGAAATGTTCACACTTTGTTTGATCAAGACTAGATCGGACGAATACTTTCTTCTCTGGAAATGCCAACCCTTTATGAGATGCATGCCATTTTCTTGCTGTTTCTATACGATGTTTGGTACACTCAAATGTGTTCATTATAAACTTTTTGGTATACTTGGTATGGTCTAATAATGAGAGGATAACTAACTTTCCCATGGAATCACGTTGCTTATATACTTTCTGAGCACGAATAATTTCAATTGGGAGAGGGCTATTTATTTCATCAACATTTTTACTGTTAAGAAAATCTATAAGTATTTCCTCTTGTCCAGGAGCAACAGCTTCCGCAAATTTTTTCTTTAATAAGTTTTCTAGGCGAACATACTTGCGTTTTAACTTATCTTTAGTAGTATCTTCCAGATATTCGAACTTCCTTTTTAATCTAAATTTTATTGGACTTGCATTAAGAACCTCAGTTACACTCTCACGGCTTCTTAGAGATTCGTCCAAAATCTCCTGTGAAACATTAATTTCACCGGGATCAAATTCTTCATCTGGAGTAGCAGGTGTCATATATGTTTGTTCTTGTTGTGTTTGTGTTTCTGTACATAAATTGGTGTTTTCGTTGACTCTAGATAAAGCAGTTTCTTGCTTTAAATGGGTAAAACACAGCATTGCACCAACTGAAAATACTTCATTGTATCGCTTTGACATTGATATGACGACATGTATTGGTGACGCCCTTAAAGCGGGAGATTTTTTTCCTTTTATATTTAGATGGTGAGGATGAAAGCATGTTTTTGGAGGACTCCATGCAATACCAAACGTGTACTGGTGAAAAGCACATATTTGTTCATCCTTTTCAAGATTTCTTTTAAGTCTATTTGCAATAAGTCCATTTTCTTCCCAAATATTATTATCGTTTAATCGCATGACCTAAAAACAATTTTTTAAACAATTATTAAGTGTGTCATTTAAAGCATTGTTTATAATCTGACTCTTCACGAAAAATGTTTACAAGTTTGAAATACATTGTTGTTATTATTAAAATACAATATTGCAAGAGTGTGATTAATTTAGTGATTATTTATTAAAAGAGTGAGGAATTAATTAAAAGAGCTATTTTTTTTTGTTTAAAGAACTTTGTCTCAAAATCTTATTGCAGAGAAGTTATAAAGTATGTAATTATAAAAATTATATTACAGTCTGCGTAAATTTAAAATACATAATTACCTTTAAGTTGATGAGGTGTTTCTTAACATCAACATCTCCCAGCTGATGAATGTAGAACATTTTGTTTATAATTTTATGTTTTTTGAATGATCCACAATTTCCTTTTGAAAAGCAACAACAGTTTTCATAAAAATATTTGTTTTGTTTCATACTCAACTAAAAACAAGTTCTATTTATGCAGTACCTATTTCTCAATAGCAATGATAAAATATCTACTCTATTTATGCAAATTTTAAAGATCGTTAAAATAAAGTTAAGACATTTTTATGGTAAAGTAAACAACCGCCCACTAACTTGTTTCTCCACAATCGTGATATCAGCGATTCTTCTTCCATTCGATCACCACAAGTTATTTGGTTATGACGTAAAT
>NC_088932.1:19272500-19322500 GCF_038396675.1 Hydra vulgaris | reverse complement strand
GTTTCTGAGTAATTTTTGTCCCTTTCTGATGAAAGGCTCTAAAGATAAACGCAGTTCGTCAACTTACCCCTGCGGCCAACTAGCCCCGGTCTCCCCTACTCTTCATTTTTCTTCAAAATTAGAACCCGGTACCAAAATCAAGGGCTTTGGGATTTTTTAAAATGTCTAAAGAGGATTAGGGGAAGGAACGATCTGCAGAAACCATTCAATAAAATAATGAAGGATAGGAAATAAGGGAGGGAGGAGGGGAAAGAGGAATGATTCACTTTCAAGTTGCGCACGCTCTAATTTAAATATTTCTTAGGTTATACAATTTTTTCTGAATTAAAACGTTTTCAATTTTTAAATGGAGGGAAAGAGGTATTTTAAAAGCGTACGTACTTTTTAGAAAGGAGAGGGAAGAAAAAAATGACGTATGGTAGCCACAGGGAGGGAATTTGAATTTCCAAGTTTTTAGCGTACGTATTTCATAGATATCCCCTAATTACTTAACACACAACTCTTTCTCGATAGCTGCTCGATAATACATATTTTCCTGATAGCTCACTATTGTTAAATATTTTCATAAGCAAAATATCTTCTATTGTATTTTGTTTCGTAATTTATTTTTCCTCTGAAACTACAGGTAATGATAAGTAAAGTAAAAAACTTAAATGTTCTATATTTATATGTTATATATTATTCATCATTAAATGTTATATATTATTCATCATTAAATGCTTTAGTAAATTTATACTATGACCGTAGTTGCAGTGTAGTTACTTACATCAGCTGACTTGTATAGGTTTTGGGGGATGTGGAGTCTACATGTATTATTTTTAGCCCTCCTATTAATTCGATATAAAGTATAAAATTAACAGTGACTAAACGTTCAAATAGCCTCCAAAAAATATTTAATTTTTAAAAAATATATAAACTAAACAACTTCTTTACCAATAAGTTAGTGTTGCGATGCAGGTTATATTAACATTATAGTATTTTATGGCAATGCGTATTAACTATTATTGTTGCTAAATAAATACCATTTTATTATTTTTATTAACTAATTACATTATTATAAATTATTTTTTCAGTCAATGATATTAGCCGATATACTTTATCAGTCAATGATATGGCCGAGATATCGATGATATATCGGCTATATCATTGACTGATAAAACTGTTGAGACAGCAGAGTCCACATTAATCTACTAAAATTTAAGCAGCTTTGTGTCCGTTTAATTTAATGGAAACATTTAGAATAACAATCTTTTAAACAAGTAGGAAAAAATTTAAAAAAAGTATTTAGAGTGTGATGTTTAAAAAAAATTTTTATATGTTGGTAACTTTCTAAATAAACTAAATAATTTATGAGACGATTCATGATGAGTTAAAACCACCAACAACAAATAAGTAGTAAGTTAGAAAAATATTAGGCTTTCTTAAGTTCAGAAAGAGTGAAAAAATAATTTTGTTTTTACTTGCAAACTGAATATAATCAGAACCAAAGATACTGAGAGACGGGGAGGGCCGAGGGGCACTGCTTCCCCTCCCCTACCCGGCGTTGTCGTACCTTGTTCGAAACTTGTGTCGTCGGCCCTGATAATTAGTACCAAAAAACACAGCGAAAAGTGTAGTAAACTTTTTAACACCAGGTTTAAACTAATCACTTGACTCATCTAGTTTAGTCTATTTAGACTAAACTTAGTCTGAGTATATAAGATAAAAATTTATATTGATATTTTTTTGCTCTCACAGAGCTCTGCTGAAGTGCATTTACCTACCAAACTATCCCTTGAATTAAGATCGAAACCACGCCCTTATTGAAATTCTACTTGAAAGGTTAAAAAGTAGTGTTTGGAATAAACTAAACTTAAGTAGGACGTGAATAGCACTTACTGTTGGGCATCGGAAAGGTAATTGCAATACTTTAAACTACGCACAAAAAAAAAGAGAGACAAACATGTAATCTCCCGACAACCGTAGACAGATTATGTGACAACGGATTAACCCTGAGCATAAGTATATTAATTTAACATTTAATGAATGGACTTTCTCCAAAGAAAGCAATAAACCTAACCTACAATGAGTAATAGAAGTAATAAATACTTCCCCTTCTGATGATGCAAAACCAATATTAAAATTTTTAGCGATGATGAACTATTTTACAAGATTTGTCAATACTTTTAAAAAATATACGCACTCACAACAATAATAAATAGAAAAGAGTTTAAATAATAAGAAAACTGTCAAACATTTGATGTAAATACTTAAATGAAACATGTATAATTTTCTTTCGTTTAAAAAAAGTTCTTTGAAAAGATTTAAGTCATTTTGGAATACCCACTTTGTTGGTAAAAAGGTCTAAAAAAAAAAGTTAAAAAAACTATAACAATTTCTTATACATAACAACCGTCAACTAGAAAGTATTTTCTCAAATGCACAATTTAGCTGGCCTGACGTATTGGATTTAGTTAGCGGTATGCTCAGCACCAACATATGACTGGCTTGGTCATTGAAAAAATGTTGCATAGTTCAAGTTTTACTAGTTTAGTATTACATCAGGCCAAAGTTAGCATTAAATTATACGAATTTTGTTGTTTTAACGTAATTTTAACGTTGGAATGCAAGTAGCTCTTTGAGTCAACATCGGGATCGATTTTAGTCAACATCGGGATCGATTTTAACTTAAAGAGCTACACGCATTCAAAACAAAAATTCCCAACGGTTATATAGAATCTTACTATTTAATTATTTTGTAATAAAACAACGAGTTAAAGATATATATTAAAAGTTTGTTATACTGATTGTACTTAATTTGTTAAAAGCTTTTTTCAAACAAATAATTTTTTATTATAAATATATAAATTATAAATTTTTATTATAAATATATAAATTAGTTTTTTAATTACAAATGCACGCATATTTTTTTTAGTAAAGAGCTCATTTATAGAAAGAAACCAGAGTTAGAGCAATTATAATATGCTCTTGACCAACACATAAAAATACACCTAAAAAGTAAACTGTTATTTTTGTAAAATTGATTACTTATTCCCAATAAAGGAAATCACAATTACGCCCATTAATTATATTAAATCCTTTGTACAATTAATAAATACACTTGACGTAAATTTTTTAATTAAATTGATGAGTTATATGGCCTGCTTGTTTCGTAATTGCATTTTACATTATTACAATATATTTATATTATATACGCTGTTTGCATTATTACTTAGGTTAATATGCTCCCAGCGGACCAATGAGACAATAATATTGACAATATTTATAGTTTACATCATTCAATTTATCACAATCAAATTTATGAGTTTTATCTACCGTTTTTTTAAGGTAAAAGCCTAAAATGTCGGAAACTAAAAAGATTTTTAAACTAAAACGTTTTCTGATTTAGATTGAAATTAAAATGAAGTGCCTTGGTCTATTAATTTTATTTGTATCTTTGGATAGACTTCTTGGCAATTGTACACTTAGAACGGAAAGTTATAAATTTTGCAAGAAACTATGTCGTTTAGTAAAAGGGTGCATCGGATTTACCTTTAATACCTCAAATTATTTATGCTACTTAAAGGTAAGAAAACAGACTTTTAGCTTTTACGATTTTTAATCCAGATAAATTTTAATAGTTCATATATATACATACACATACATAGTATTTGTGACAACCTCATATTGGAGGGGGGTTTAAACTATGTATGGTCATAATTTTTGAACGTTGAGAAATAGTAGTATGAAATTCAAATTTTATTGATGAATATAAACTTAGTTATGAAACTTAGCAAAAAAATTATTAAATCAACTTGTTACTCTTACAATTGGGGTGTGCGTGCGAGTGTGTGTGGGTGGGGTGGAGGGTAAATTTAAAGGCTTTTTGTCTCCCAATCATCGCAATTTTTTGCAAATCATCATTATTTGACATAAATATAAACATACAAATCTTTGGAGTTTGCTCCATGTCTAGACGTTAGCTCTCAAACCGGAAAATGCGGATCCTTCACTGATAAATATTTAGGATAGATTATGGTATTAACGCCTTAGTTTAAAATTGATCAAGCAAAAAAAGTGTTTTAAGATTGTAATTTAAAAGTGTCTTCTATAATTTAGGTCTTCGGTTTGTAATTGAGTATTTAGAGGCTGAACAATTGGCTTTGAATTTACTAAAGTTATTATTTGAAAACTTTTGCTGTTTATATTATTAATTAAAAAAAAAAAAGTTAAAATAAAATGATGTCATATTTTTATCAAGTTTAAACATAAATATAAAAATATGATAAAGATTTAATTTAAAAATATTTAGCATATAAATTATTTTAGTATGCGAGAGATGATTTTGATTGTAATAATCCTAATAGCAAGTTTTTTGTTTGCAGAGTAGTTTACTTAGTTTTGTTGCGTTGGTATTGCACCAAGAAATACTTGCATAGTTTGCGTAACAATGTGTCAGGGAAGTAGAGTCCCAAAAAGGACTCCGCATTTAAAAGTCTCAAAAAGATTACTTCTTATTAGTTTTTAGTATTCAGCAGCTCTAAAAATTCAAAAAAGTTTATGGACTATTAATTGGAAGAAAACTTTTAGCTTAGAGAAAGAATTCGTTTTTGATACCGGAGTCCTAAGGTATAATGGCGGTAAGGACTCCATAATTCCAGGCTTAAAAAACAATAAGTTCCGAATCATTTAATCTCATTTTTTTTTCTTATAGAAGATTATAAGTCAAACGATATGTTTAGAGGTTATGAACAACAGAAACCAGGAACAAAAATAGAGATATAAAGCTGGAGTCCTTTTGGGATTCCGCATCCCTGCAATATACAATATTTCGATATTTTTTGAAATTTTATTCTCAACTGCATTTATAAGTACTTTCCGTGTAATATTTTTATTAAAAGTTACGCATAGAAACCTTAACGATACTTCTCTTTTTATTATAGGGTAGATAGGTATTATGAGTACCTTTAGCGAAAATTAGAATTTTTCAAAAATAATTTTACTGGATCTAAAATTTTTGCAAATAAAAAATTTTTAGGAACCATTATTCATGGTCCATTTAGATATTTGGGCAGCCGAAATTCTTTCTTAAAAACACGAAGGTTTTAAAAAAGTAGCAAAAGTGTTCAACAGCAACAACAACAAGCTATTTATTTTCTGTAAATCATTTTTACAATAGTTTTGATAATAATAATGATAACAACAATAATAATAATAATGATGATAATATATTATAACAATGTAAGATAAAAAAAAATTAATACAAATCGTAGTAATAGAAATAATAAGTATGTTTACAATAATTACAATGAAAAAAATAATAATAACAACTAATATTATAATAGTAGTTATGAGCATAAAATTATTTATAATAATAAGTTAATGATTTATTTAGGATGGTGTCACTCATACAGAAATCTGATTAAAATTTTAATCTCAATTTTTAAACATAATACAAGTAATAATAAGCAAAGACATGCATTGAAACATATGGACTGTAAATACATAGATTAAAGCACATAGAACATACATTAAAATCTTAATTTGCAGATTTTAATAATAATAATAATAAAATAAAAAAATAAAATTACTGATGATAATTGTAGTAATGACGAAAAGAAAATCAAAAGAATATTTTAATCGTAAGGATTATATGTCTAAAATTTAGAATAAAAAGTTTTTCAGAAGGTATTTCAGGATATAGTTTTTTGGACTCATTCAAAATGCATGCAAGGCTCCAGTTCCATTCACAGACGCACTGATAAACAATTTTTACTACAATTCTGGGTTTTAAAAGATAGTACATTTAGTTTTCTATTGTGTTCATATTACCTTAAATATCACTTTAAATAAGCTCAAAAAATTAACATTAATTAGGTAAAAAAATAGCAAACTGACAGTTATAACAAATTTGTGGAATATAATTGTTCGTTATTAATAAAACTTATCATTAATAAGATCAGATTTTAAACCACTTTTCATTGAAATAGACTTTAAAAAAAACTTTATTTCACGCAAAAAAAAATTAAAAATGTAATAATAATATTAAATTTGTTATAGTTTCAATTTTATTTAAAACCTCTAAACGATAAAAATACAATTTTTTTGAACTTAAAAGATTGGTATTGTTAAATTATTAAAAGTTTAGTTTTTACTGCGAATTTCGCTTTTAATTAAAAAGCCATTAAAACCACTGCAATTATACGACTTTAAACTAGGTGATTTCAATGAAAAACAAAATGAGTAATTTTAGCGTGCTCATATTACACGAAAAAAGTATTTTTTTAAGAAGCAGAAAATCAATGTTTGTATGTATTGTTTTCGAAACAAAAAGGAACTGCTTTTAAGATAATATAATTATTGATCAAATAATAGACTGCTATTATACATGATTCGTTCTAGAATTTTCTAAAAAAATTTGTTTGGTCTGATATTAGTAATGTCATAAGAATCATCTGATTTGAAAATTGGGATTACTTTTGCAACTTTAAGTTTTCCGAAAGAGTTCTCTCTTTTAAAAAAATACAAAAGCGGAATAATTATAAAATTTATAGAATTTATAATGGTGTTAACACTTATATTGCCGTCATAATTTTTTTTTAGCTTAATCTAAGAAACTGCGTCAAATAATTTATTATTAGACATAATATTTGTATTATTAGAGACTAAAAAAATGCATCAAAGTTTTAATAAAAAATTTATAAAATATTTTTTTGATAGTTTTGTTGTATAATAGTAGCAGAGACAAATTTACTCACCAAATGTTTTAGATATTGTTCAGATTAAAAATAATGATGCTCTGATCCCTGTTTTAATTCAAATTAAACATTGTCATTGAAATTTTTTGTATTAAACTTCCTTACACCAATAAATAGTTTACAATCGTAAATAATAAATAAATTGATTAATTAATTGGTTAAATTCTAAACTAACCCTTTAAAATTCATGTTTCTTTCCTTTAGTGTTGTAATTTTTGTAGCTAATGAATATATTTATATTGAATACAAACTTTACATTTAGGATAAACAATTCTCTTGGGCTCTTCTAAACGACACAATTGCTATATCTGGTTATTCAAATTCTGAGAAAATTTATATGAACTTGGATTTTAACGGTGGAGACATGGATAGCTGCGCTATAAAATGAGCAAATACAAAATAGCAGAAAAAACAATTTATGTAATTTATTATATTTTTCTTGTAGCTATAACTTCTTTTATATTTGTTACCATTTTTTAAACCAAAAAAAATTAGGCTTTTCAAATAAAGTATTTTATATATAAATCATCTGTGTTTTTTTTTAGTTTTTTTTATAAAAAATTTGTTTATGAGAGACTAGTAATAGAAGCCCCAAAATCTGAAGAAACTTCAGTTCTATGTTACTTTTCATTAGGAAACTATAATTATAATTTTATTGAAAATTCGAAAATTTTATGCTATAGTTGTATCGCTATGTCACAATAAAATCCGTCGCGGTCGTGAGAGCCGTAAAAACAGAAACAGAACTTGTTGAAGTAATATTGTTTTTTTTTGTAAAAAACTTTCAACAAATTTTGTTTCTTAACTATTTTTAAAAATATTATTTTTTTAATTATTTTATAGAGGATGTAATATTAACTATAATACATTTTTGTTTGTTTATATTGTACATAAAATGGTAGCTAGCAAACAGTCGCGGTCGTGACATAGCGGTCGTGACAAAATATTGTACTATCAGATAACATTACATTTTAGGCATTTTTAAGGTATTTTTAGCAATGGCAAAGTTTGTAAAAACACATAAACAGTTTAAACAATGTTTATAGTTATTCCTTAAAAATAAAAGAAACATCAACAAGTTTTTAAGGGGTACAGAGGGGTATGCCCTCTGATAAATCTAAAACGACAACTTGGCATTGCATGCTCTAAAACTATATATTTTTCGGAAGGTCTTAAAAGTTA
The DNA here is from genome assembly GCF_038396675.1 of Hydra vulgaris. Classification (NCBI taxonomy): domain Eukaryota; kingdom Metazoa; phylum Cnidaria; class Hydrozoa; order Anthoathecata; family Hydridae; genus Hydra; species Hydra vulgaris. The sequence goes on along the minus strand of NC_088932.1, from coordinate 19,314,581 downwards.
AATGCAAATTATTGAAAGAAAAAAAAAATTTACAGCAAACAGTTATAATGGTGGAAAAAAAAGAAAAATGTCAATATTTTCAGCAGATGAAAACTTAAGAACTGTTATATATTTCTGAACGAAATATATAACAGTTCTTTACAGTTCTTTGACATAAGACTCAATAAAGAAAGGTCTACAACTTAAAATAAAAAAACATAATTATTTTTGTCTTGATTGCCCCAAATATTTGGTCAAAAAAATAAGTAAAATACAAACAAGAATATTTCTTGATTTAAAAGTAAAGATTCAAATGTTTTTAGCTTATGTTGCAAGTACAAGTCATAAAAACATACCCTGAAAATTTGATCACTCTACTATCTATAGTTTAAAAGGTATCATTTGCTAAATCTGGCTCTTCGATAAAAAATATTCATTTTGGGAAAAAGTACTTTAAAGTTCAAAATTGTATATAAAACCAATTCAGCTTTAAACATAATATACAAAAGTACTTATATATAAAGAAAAAAAATTATATAAAAGCTCTAGACTCATAAGTAGTCCCTTCTTTTTGAATACTTTTGTCATCAAATGATATTTTCTTCCCACAGACGAATTTTTACGACGTTTAGCATTGACAGTAATTTTACCACATTCACATAATACACTCAAAGAAAAAGCTAATACTTTGCTTCTTTTAATCATTTCTGCTAATTCTTCAGCTTTAGTTTTTTCTCTTATTGGTTCTACATTAAAAGTAGATTTAAAATCAGACTCAGATGCTACTTCTTTTTCTTCCTCATGTAGAAACAAACATCTGAAAACATATCAAGCTAATCTAGCAATTTCATTACTATTTGGGTATTTTAAAAGATTACCTGGTAACTCTGAATCTAATTTAAAGTCATCTGGATTATGCAAATAGCATAGTAAACAAGCGATAATATTTAACTCTACAACATGAAGAGCCTAAACAATATCAAAAATGTGTTTTATTTCTTCTTCTGATAAAATCAAATCTGAGTATATCTAGGATCTTTTCGAATAGCATTTTTAATTCCAAAATTATTTTTACATACTGATTAGATGATTCCATTTTGTTTGTTGTATCTAGGATAGACCTAAGCTTTTTTCCTGAATCTGATCTACAATTGTTTTGAAGGGTATCATTTTGAGGTGGTGATTTTCTAAACAGCTTAATAATTTACGAACTTTTGTAATAATAATACCATAGTTCTCATTAAATTGTATTTCCTTATCAGCAAAGCTAACACTTTTCTCATTCCAGCATTTTTTATTTTCATTATCAGGGTAGGAACAAGATTCTTCATTTTCATTTAGCTTTACATAATTAGCTCTTCTCCCGTTGTTTCTGTTGCTGAACTTTTTTTCTTATAAAGAATATCACATACTGCAAGATGAATTCCATGGAAAAAGCAAAGTTGGTGGGTAACTCCCATTTCTTGTCCCATTTTTTTCGTGACTAATGCATAATAAGTAACACACCCAAAGATATCATTGAGTAAACTTAAACCAAAATCATTTAACTTTTCAATAACAATATATCAACTGCTCTTTTTGAAAGTATTGAACCATTTATTCTAATTATTCGAAGACCAAAAAAATTTGTCTGAACAATGTACATAAAGACACAAATGCCTTCTAGTTTCACCTGAAGTCTCTTGTTCATCAAGAGAAATTGAAAACCTTTATCCAGTTATTATTATTTTTTTTTTTTTGCTGAAGCTCTTGAGCAATTTATAACTTTATTGAGCATGCATAGCTCATAACAGTGGACTTTAAAGCATGTCGATCATTTAGGATATTAGGTCTTTGAGCTTTCCACCCATTTTTAATATCTTTACTATTGGCCTATTTTACTATGATATTTTACTATAAAGTTGCAAAATAAATACAATCTATAGCTGTTAAACAAGCTAATACTTCTTCAGCTTTGTTACCGGTTTTATTACAGTAGGTAGCAATACTTTAGGTACGTGTGCAAAATTTTAAAACTATTCAAATATTTAATTATTATACATCATTGTAAAGAGCTTTAAATCAGTACTACAATGGTGAAAATTTCATAAAAAACGAATGATTCTACTAAAAGTTATGCCCATTTAAGTGTCAAAAATTCATTATAAGGAATGCTTAAGAAAAATGCAACCAACTCAAAAAATTAGCGTTCGGCTTACGGTAGTTTTAAAATAGAACTTCATTGTTTAGTTTTCAGCGCATTACTTTGTCTCGATTATATTTTTATTCAACTTATAACAGAAAAAAATTAATGTTGTTTAAATAAAAAAATTATTTTTATTAACGAATTAAAAAAATTATAAATAATAATAAGATAAATCAATTTCTATATGATTAAAAATTTTATTCATAAAATCATTTCTTTTATAACTTTTTTTAAAGATAATACTTATTATATAACACTTTACATATATAGGCTTATATATTAAAACGCGAAGTCCATTTGTTGCGTTATTATAAATGTACATAGCCTTCTAGAAAGTAAACAGTGAACTGAAGGAAAATAATAATCTTTTTAATGTCTATTTTTTGCAAGCAAAAAAAATGACTTGAGCTAAAAGTCGGGAAAGGATATGATTTATGCAATCGTAAAAGTTTTGGGGAACAATCGAGGCTTTCCCCATCGTCAATCAAGGCCTGCTTTCCCCACCGTACCATTGTTTATTACTCAAAAAACTATTACTCAAGCCACATAAATTTTTGACTTAATCCATGATAGATACTAAAAAATACAATAATAAAAATAGTTTAATTACTTTGACAATTAGCGATAATATTTCATGTTAGTTATTATTTAAAGAGATGAAGACATGTATTTAGAAAAAGCGCATCAGAATATCTTTTGTATATCGCCTTGATTAAAATCGAATAATACGCCCACTCCAATAAATAAAAGATTTATTTGTTTTAAAATATACTTCGTAATATAAAATTCAAACTCAATTAATTGTTTTCCATATGCTTATTAATGTTTTTAACAGAATTGTTGCTATGAAAATAGCCTAGTTTTGAAGCAAATCTAGCGTTAACATCCAAAGATAGAAAAAGTCGATCCTTCGAGAATATCTAAAAAAAAAAAAATTGGTTTTTAAATAAATATATAAATCACCATAGCAAAACCATTACTAATAGAGAAGGCATATGTCCTGAAAAATAAATAATTATCTCATTTGTTATAAATATGTGATCACTGCATAATTTAATCTTATAAGTATTAATTAACCTCTTTCCTGACTTATTAAAGATCCATAGAAGTAATAGTCTATTTTTCAGTTTTCCTGCTCTGAGTTAAAACCTAGCAATGATAGATAAAATACATCAGATATTTAAAAAAATTACTAAAAAAACCCATCAAAAATTAGGAGAAAAAAAGGTGTTTGTTTTAAGTTAAAAATAAATTAAAATAACTTCTGATGCATAACACATTATGCCATAAAAACAGAAATATTAATGGAACCAAATGAATTCTTTGATTTGTTTCCTGAAAAAGAAAAGATATGGTGTATAAAAATAATAATCAAAATAACTGATTTCTATACTAATTGATTTAAACTACTTAACACTAACATCTTGGTGTCCATGCATGCAAAAAGTCATCTTTCTAAGTTGAAACAGTATATCAAAAGCCAGGCTATTGGCTCAAAGCCAGAAGTAAATGAGCTTTGGTTTCCCATAGCATGTTGCAACCAAGTCAACCCTGGTTGTTGAATGTCGGTAACTTCCCGACTACCTAAAATAAGATCTGATACATAAAAATAATCAATGAAAGAATTATAAATCTTTTCATAATCTTATTAACAACAGCAAAAAAAAGAGAGTGAGGGGGCTTAATATACACATTAGGCATTGAAAAAATATTACTAACCAATACACTTACCTAATATCTGTAAATGAAAGCTATTAATGCAAGTACATAAACCATATGATTTACAATAACACATACCTTATTATAATCAATTTGCACATCATTTTTTTATGATATTACCATATTACAACTGATGATGTCTGCAGATAGTTGCTCATTTCATACTCGACAGCATCATCATTCTCATATATATACCACTGTTCTTCTTTTTAATGTTAAGAAGTCTGCCAAAATATACATCTTGGCTGTTAGTGGCTTTATCAAACCTCAAGTGGCAAATACATTTTCCAATAGCAGCTCCAATAAGAATTTCTTCAATATTAGAAGCCTCATTATTTTCTAAGTCAGGAAATATTTCTTTTACCTGATTAGGCATACAATTTTTTAAATTTTTTTTTATTTTCCTTTGTTCTTTGTCTTTTTTTATTTTGAATTTTGTCAGCCATACGCTTTATAAGTTCTGACATCATTTCTTTATGACTTTATGCATTTGCAAATCGAGTTTTTCTGGCATTAGAAATAGCCCATAATATTAATTTGTTTTGAATATCAGTAGGCTTTTTGGAGAGTAGAGCAGTTGTTTTATTTTTACAAGCACAAAGTTTTGAAAGAAAACAAAGCGTGGCATTTGGAGCTTTTTGCTTTGCAGCACTAAACATACCCGTAAGTTCGTCTGAGTCAATGTTGTGAAGCCTTGCTGATTTAGTCTGGTTCATAATTTGATCATTAAAACTCATGTTGAACTGACGCTTGTACTGCCTGCCAATGACACTAACAACAGCTTTCAGACTAATGTTTTACTCATTTCATCAGTTACTGGGCAAATGCTGATTATTGAATCAAAAACAGGATCTTTAATAATATTTCCAAAAAAATCAGTTTTTTATTTAATAAGATTTAGAGGATCCTTGCTGCTTTCAATTAAAGTGTTCCGAACATTTTTGACTATCTGAATGCCAGATGTGTAGTCAAGTCCCTGACCTGGTGTGATATAAAATTTTGTTATCCAAGGACCAGTCAGTAGCTTTCCAATTAAAGCTCGGGCACATAACTCACAAAAACCTGAAACAAAAAATTTATAAACAAACCATAGTATTTGTCTCTAATAATCTATAATCCCCTAACTATTGCTGCAAGTATCATTACTATTGGTTTTAAAGGTTTATCCCATAGCCTTTAATGGTGCACCCCTTCCTATCAATTTAAGATCTAAATGTGTCCAAGAATGGAAACATTTAATATAAAGTTTAATATAACCATATCAAAGATTCACCTGTTTCAGATGTAAAATCTTGAAACAAACTATATGTCAGACCTCCACATAACGCTAAGCCAGAAAACAGAAATGTCTTCAATATTTCATAGTGATGAACCAAAATACCACATGTGAAAAAGAATGTGTAGTCTGTTCCCTCTGTAGCATGATAGCAGTCCTCTGGGCAGCTTGTGTTAGTCCAAAAAGGCTACAAAACCCTTTGGGTCACCTTTAAATAACATAAAGTAATTGTTTTAAAGAGCATAAGGAGCATGTGAAATAAGTAACATTTATATGCTAATAAAAAAAATATTTTAGATTTATATATCATAATTCACAAAATTATGTTGTGTTAAAGTAAAAAAGTGGGATTAAGATTATAGATCTACCTTTTCCATCCTTATAGCAAAGTTTGTTCAGCTGTAAAACAATATTTGCTGCAATGCAGTCTCTTCCAAAAAGTTTTCCTTTAGAGGTCTCTAATGCTTTGAGTGAAGACTTGCACGAACTGGTCATTGTGTCCAAGAGGTGAAGGTGACAGTTTAGTTCATTTAATGATTTCTGCCAAACAAGGTTTAACTTAGTAACTGTCGCATGGTTTGTTGCTACTCTGTCACTCATCGTGTTAGTTATGTTTCCAATAATAGTACTTCGCACATCAGTGAATTGTAGCTGGCAGAAGTCACTATATAACTTGGCAAGATTATCAACAGATTTTGTAATGTGACTCTGATAGTCGTAAGTTGTACCTCCAGGAAGTTGATCTATAGCTACAACCATGCATACAGATTCTGTTGTTAAGTGCACAACATTTTGCAGTACTAGAATTTTGGAACTTTTGTCAGCAAGTTGTTGGCTTGACATAGCCTTTTGATAAGATAAGTTGCTTTGGGTAAATGTCAACTGTTGTTTTAAAATAAAAATGTGATTTTGAAGTTTTTTTAACTGTAAATTCAAATACTTTTCCTTTAACTTTTTTCGAAAATAAAGGATTGTCTTTTCTTTGGGAGCAATAATCTGATTTAAATATTTTAATTAGTATGGCCGGGCCTTTGCCTTTTCTTTTAAATCTTTTAGATCCTCCTTATGTTTTCATTTTTTATTTGCCATTTCATTGCCAAAATGGTTAACCTCTTTTGCAAAACTTTTTTCCTAGGACTTAACCGATCAGCTCTCAACCTGGATAGTAGTGGTTCATGAGAAGAGCTTTTTAAAGTGGGACCAGATAAAGAAGGAGTTAACTGATTACTATTTGATACAGATAAAACACTGATGTGTTGAGAAGATAAAACAGAAGATCGCGAAACAATGTTACTTGAGCTTGTGGTTGAATGCAATGGTTGTGGCATAGCAGATATTAATTTTTGGTATGCAAAGATATTAATAAATTGTTTAGAATCCTTGAAAAATTACGTGCATAGAATTTGGATCTATTTACTTGTTGCATAATCTGACTACTATATATTTTGAAAATAAAAAGTTTATTGACTATTTCAACAGTTGTTTTAAATGATTCATTGTTGGATATAAACATATTTAATATATGTCCATTTCTACAATCAATATTTAAATGAGTTGGCATTGTAAAGTTACAAGCTAAATAGTTTTTTACTTCACCATAAAATAGATGATTCTGTTTAGGTCCCATAATGCTCTAAAAAAAATTTTAATAATCATATTACTTTAATCATTATTACACTTTTTTTTTTAAAAAGCTTTATTACATGCAACAGAAAAAAAAATCACTTGAATCTTATAAATATATAGAATAAATATATAGCATAGTTTTTTTTTTTGTGTGTGTAAACCATGTTTTGAATACTTTAAAAAAATCACCAATATTTTTAATAAAGTTTCATTCTTCTGAAAAAACAACTTTTTAATGAATAAAAAAGTTTAAATATACAAAATGCTCATAATCGTGAATCCCACCCCTCCTCCCCCCACAACCTCTACAACAGTAGAATATTTGGTACCTTTCCTGCGTGCAAAAATAGAGTATGAGCGTGTCATTATTTTTAAATGAAATTTGGCAGGTACATAGAAAATAGATATATAAAATTGACTGAAAAGTTAGAAAAAAAACCCATCATGTCTTCAATGTCAATTCACTTCCAGAACAAGAACGAAGTTTTCAGTAGCAATGAAATCACTAAAAACGTTAGTAACTGCAAAAAAAAAAACAAATTGCAATAAACTTAAAACACTCTACTTTTAAAATATTATCAAAGTCAATATTAAATTCTAAAAAAAAGACGAGAAAAATCCATCCTTATGACACCTACTTCGAGCACGCGGTGAAAAAATGGACACAGATGTTACCTTTAAAATCAGTGCCGTAAATCGCAGATACGCACGTACCTACCGTAACTTTGGGTAACTTTGCGCAAAAAGTTGAAATTTTTTGCTTTGTGTTTCTAAAAATTGGCTTAAAACATCTCTAATATTTATAAAAACTTGCCAAAAATTTTCTTTGGACTATTCAAAAACTGTTATTATTAGAATTTATTTTTTTAACCATTTAAGAAGGATTTTTTATGGGTGTCTAAATTATGTTTTAAGTTAACCGGGGTTTTGGATAACTTTGCACAGTCTTGTAAAATTTGAAAAAAACTTTACCGTTTATATGAATTTTGCTATTTAAACTCTTTTTATTATACTGTTTAAAGAAAACTTTAACAAGAGTTTAATGACGAATAAAAATAAAAATAAAAAAAAATCAGATTTACCATTGTTTTGGTTAATAAAAAGTTTAACATGATAAAAGAAACATTGCCACATTAAAAACTAAAAACACAATATTTCTTTTAATGTAGGCAATTGTATATCTTTAAAATAAAAAATAAAAGCTAAATAAACAAACTTCAACAGAAATGAAAGTCTAATAGAGGTAAAGTTCTCTGGTTTAGGTTAATTTTTGAGGCTTCTTAATGTGAAACAAGTATTGTCCCATTCATAAAAATTTTCTTGTGTGTCAAACAAGCATTTAATATTATTACCATTGGCTTCACATAAGCACTGTTTTCCTTGGCATTTGTAATTTGTCAAGGAAAAAGTTCACATGTTTCAAATTTTCTGAGCTTGATTTCTCATTCTTATCATATCTGTTGACAAGTTTATTTTCAATGCTATTCAATGATTTTGAGCTAGAATTGTGATCATGGCACTCTTTCGGATCTTCTTCAGATTGAACTTTTGACTTTATGCTCTTCGTGTTTTTATTCAGTTTTTTTTTCTTTGCAAGCTTTGAGCCAATATCAAAACTGTTACTAAACTTTTCTAAATCTTCTGTGCCAACACTTTTTCCTGCAGGAACAGAAAGCTTTTTTTTTCGTTGTTTGGTTTCTGAAGACTGCAAGGTTTTATATTTTTCTTGTAAAAAAATCTTAAAGCTGTCTTCTAAAAATTCTTTATCGTACAATTCTCTCTCTCTAAATTGTGTGAGAAGTTGATTGACATTTACTGGATAAATACCACACTTTCTAAAACCTGATTTTAAGTTGTTAACCTGATTTGGTTCTATAGCAATCAATAACTTGTTTAAAAGTTCTGGAAAATGTTGTTTTTCAAAAGATGTTTTTGTGCAGCCAGCAGGAGAATCTTTGTACTCTGTAATAATTCTACGCCAAGCTGTTTTTAAAGGTTTAAAGAAAGCCACATCTAGAGGTTGAGTTATATGCGTGCTATTAGGTGGCAGGCAAACAAATAGAATTTCATTTTTTTCACAGGCATTAATTACTTATGGAGAGATATGAGAGTATAAGTTATCGCCTAACAAAACTTTAACTCCTGATTTTTTTTTTAAAGAAGGTAAAACTATAGAAAAAAACCACTCTTCAAAAGCTGCTCCGTCAAACCAACCACTTTTAGTGTTAAAGTATCTGACTCCTTTAGGACCTCCTTCACACCAAGTTGACCACAGATTTACAGCTTTATAAACTACAAACGGTGGTAGAACTTCACCTGCAGCATTACCTGATATCATAATAGAAATACTTGTCTTAGAAGTGTTTCTTATATTTGCTGGGTATTTATTACCTCTCTTTACCAAGCATTTTTTTGAACCTGGATCATCACTCAAATTTGTTTCATCGTAATTATATATGTTGCTTGGAGGTACATTTTGTACAGTTTTTGATAATTGCTGAATATAATAAATCTTTAAAATTTCTTCATTAACCATTGCTCGAGATTTTTTTAAGTTTGGCACAAATTTACTTGTAAGTTGTGGATGTCTTTGTAAAAATGAGTTAACTAAATCAGGTCCAGGAAAGATTTTAAACTCTTTTACTTTTTTTTCTGAACTAATTAGATAATTATTCATAATATGACGTAAATCTTCTTTACCAATTGGAAATCCAAAATCACTCAATTGAATAGTACACTTCACAAAAGCAGCCTCCTCGAATTTGGAAAAGAAGTATGGCTTACCAGGTTTTAAGTTGTGTTTTCCTTTTAATTTATAACAAATTGTTCTTCGACTGATGCCATATTTAGCAGCAGCTTGCTTTTGTGTCAGCTTTTTACATTTTACCTCTTCAAGACATTTGGATAGGTCATTATTTGTATAGTCTTTATATTTTCTGGCATTGTAACAACTTGACATCTGGAAAAAACATGAGTGTTATTTAGGAATAAGCAAAAAATGTTAATAAAAACAATAAAAATATATGTAATAATTATGCTTATATATAAAATTTACTTCAAGTTTTAAAAAGTATTTTTTTAGATAATTAAAGACAGTTGTGGTAATTTTGCACATTGTGCAAAGTTATCCCAGTTTAGTCCGAAATAGTAATTTATTTACAAAATTTAGTAATTTTTCTTCACCTATACTGACAATCGCATTAAAACATAAAATAATTCAAATTAATATTATGATGAGCATGTTATGCTGTTTACTTACCTTAGGGTCTAATTATGATCGGCTTAACAGATAAAAGTTGCAAGAAATTATTTGTGTGACTTTTTCCTATGTTTAAGTAAAATTACTTGCGTAGAAAGAAAACTCGTTGAAATGACTTTTTTACACTATTTGTGTAATAAAACTAGAATGAACAGCTGACTTCAAAAGTGCTTTGCAGTTATAGTTAAAATTTTTAACTGCTAGAGAATAAAATATCTTTGACTTTAGTTGTGCAATGTTACCCACGGTTGTGCAAAGTTACCCAAAATTACGGTACTAAAAATATACTTGGCTGTATATTTTATCTTTTCTGAAACAACTTTGGTCGAAAAAATTTTATGTTTGTGCTCTAAATGATATAAAAAACTTGAAGTCGATGAATGTAATTTAATTTTGACTGAACAATGTTTACATTTGTATAATGATTTCGCTTTGTTTTCTAAACAAAAATGCTTTCAGGCGTCAGAACAAAGTTTTCCACTGGACATCTGTCCTTTTGTACTTTTATCTCACTCTGCTAAACTCTTTTTAACTTATTATTCATCTCTAAGGCGTTCACTGCTTGGAACAGCTTCACTAAAATGCATTGCATTTACAACAACAATTTATTCCAGACGACTTTGTAAATGGCGTTTAGGCTTCTCTAACGTCGCATTGAATTATTTGTTTATACTTTATTACCGGTACCGGAAAAGCAAATACAGTTGTTATTGTTTCTGTTTTTTTGTTATTATAACAACAAATTGTTATTAAAAAAACTGAAACATCTATAGCATTTTAAAGCAAAAAAATTAATTATTTGACAAATTAATTGATAAACGATTAATTTTTATTAACCATTAATCTTTTACCAACCCTAACTTCTACCCAAGGGCCATAACAAAGAAAGTCACGGAAACAGTGCCAGTCAGCTTTAAGTTAGTTGTAAGAGGTGATAAAATGATAGGAAGATTCTGATGATGAAGATATAATATGTAATACTTGTATAATAGTCTTAGAGAGGTCAAACCATGATCAGAAGTACCAAAGGGTGTTTGGGGAGAAACTGTGCACTAACTAGGATCAGAAACAAGACATAATTCAAGTTGAGAAGGTAAATGAATTGTTTAGAAAGCGAGTTTGAATATTGACTGTTTGTGTTAAAAATTGAGATAATAACAAAAGTTTTTATCTATGCCAATCATCTATTAATCAGCCTCGAACCAGGGGTTCAAGGCTGATCAACAAGAACTATTCTGCTTACCCCTAAAGTCTTTGCCTAGAAGGCCTTTTACAAGACAGTAGCTGGATGCAGTTATCATCAGTTAGCGGCCGTGGCGCAGTGGTTAGAACGCTTGCTTTATAAGCAGGAGATCCAGGTTCGAAACGAGCTCTGGACATATTTTCGCGTCACGGTAAGGAAGGAGGCGTGAACTTCCTGGTTAAATGCACTTCCGCGGTGCTCTGTGACAAGACCGTTAGGACTTCTTGGAGCACCAAAAAAATAAAAAAATAAAAAAAAATCTGCCAAAGATGAGTATTTATATCGAGAAACCATCTTTAGCCTTCAAGTTTTCCCTCGCAGAGCCTTAAGTCCTATAAAAAAATTTTCCTTTTTTAAAAATAAATTTAGCATTGCGTAATTTATGGACGGTCCATTATATGTTAATTATTATTACAATATTTTCAAAAAGTTTTCATGAACATTTTCAATGTATATTGCATCGTTTCTTTGCAGGTAAAACAGTTATCATTATTTGGCGGTAAAAATCCAGGCTATACAATTAAAAATGTTTTGCTAATTATAATAAATATTACAATTTTTTATGGTTCAAAAAAAACTTGAATATTAATATTTATGTACACAGTATGGCATTTATCATTTTTTTATATATGTAGACTGACAACTGACATGCTGTATTTTGTCAGAATACAGCATGAACGGTTTAAAGAAGATAAAAAGTTTAAAGAGTTTACAAGTCTATGTAACGCTATAACTGTATTCTCATTAGCTTATTTTTGTGTTTGGTTAATTTTTAAAATTAAAAATGATGTTTTATTAAAAAAAAGAATTTAATTTTTTTTTAATTTCTTTGGCTTTGGAACATGAAATGTTATTAAGTAAATGTTATTTTATTATCTTGTAGAACTATGTGTTGTTGTTTTTATGAGAAGCTGCTTTGATGTCAAACAAAAATTTAACCAAAAAGGATGCCGTGCAACTTATTGGGAGAGTAATTAGGCATTCTTCTGACCAATTAAAGAGAACATCCACTAATATTGATATCGATCAATGATGGCTTTATTAACCACAATCAACTGTTGTGTTTTTATTTATTTTGCATTTTTCAGCAATTTTCTTCTATTTATAATACACTATCGATTGTAGTCTACAGATTTTATTAGTTTTTGATTTGGAAAATGTAACTTTATTTGAAAAATTTTCTTATTTTTTGTAAAATTAATAATTTATTAGATAAACATATCAAATCCACTTTATTTACTTTGATTTCTCTTTATATCTTCCCTTGTCTAGATTAAAGTCTGCTTTTCCAACAAGGTACCATTAATATATTGGTGATTGACTTGCAACTGCACCGTCTCGTTGTTTGAATCAACACCACCTTAGCTCTGTTTCAGAGATTTCAATAGTTGGTTTTCCGGACTAGTAGTTTTAATTACGGCTACGGCCATTTGAAGCTCTCTGGCATGATGTAAGGAAGATAATAAGAATAATGGTTGGCTGTAAAGCTTTGCTTATCTTGCACCAATCCCATTAAAATAGCCAGTGTTTGAAGTGGCTGAGTTGTGTAAGGTTATCAGAACATAACAAATTTCGAATTGCTTTGTATTGAAACGTGATTTTCAAACAGCAACCGTGTTTGAAAATCACGTTTTTAAAATAGTTAAAACGAGTTAAGAAAATATAATAATAATATAAATGCGCACAATCGGTATAGATAATAAAACCTATTTTTTGTAATAACGTAATCATGTAGTAAATGATTTGTTAATTAATATTTGCGCCAAAAGTTAGAAAATCCCCTTAAAAACTCAAAAAATGTAAAAATGAGACACTCCATGTATTAAAACTTATTCGTTAGGGTAAAAATGGGGTGTGCTAATATATACTATGAACTTGTTGTTTTATTTAAATTAAATAAATTGCAGTTCTTTCTTTTCTTATTTTTAATTTTTTTTGTTACTGTTATTTCTGTTATAGTTTGATCATTGGTATTATTTTTAATTTTATTGTTATTTTTTTATTTAAATATTTTTTTTTAATTTTTGTTTTTTATTTAAATAATTGTTTTATGTCATTGTTGGTTGTTTCGTTTTATCAGTTTTTTAAATGTTTGTAACTGTTTAACTTTGAGTAGCAATGCGATTTAATTTCATAAAATAAGAAATCGACGAATTCGCAAGTTTCATGCGTGACTTCCGTGCGTAATCATTTATAAACTGTATTTAAACGATTGCTGTGACTCTATGATACATCGTGCATTCCTGTAACTTTTTGTAAACCTTTACTAATGTTTAAAATATTATTCAAAAAAAAAAAAAGTAATCTGTTAAAACTTACATTTTTTTCGAGGAATTAAAAAGTTAATTTATCTAGTAACTTAAAACTGTTCACCTTAAAACGTTTTTCTGTTGCGTGATTCCGCTCCAAACTTTAATAGTATTACTAATGCATACTTTGTTTACAAAATAATGTATACATAATGTATACCATACTTTGTTTACAAAATAATGTATGCATAATGTATACCATACTTTGTTTACAAAATACATATATAGATTAGAATTAAATGAGAGTAAACTGGAGATCCCTAGTTTTATTTTTATGAAAATGATAGACAAAAGATATACGAGTTTCAGTCGGTAATTTTCTGGAAATGCTCTAAAGTTGTACACCTGAAACATTATCTCCAGAAACAAACATTATCTCTAAAAACAAACTAGGAGTCAAACAAAGAAAATGAATACATGTTTAAAAAGGAGTTTCAGTAGACAGTTACTTCAACATAGAAGTGATTGAACAAATTACGAGAATAACCATAGGCATAAAAATAATAGCTACACAACGACAGCAACTCTGAAGAAGCTTGTCAACACATTAGAAACTCTTTTAAAAGTTACCCCTTTTCTTATTCTTAAGCTTTTAAGATGAAAAACGAAATCACTAATAAAGATCCTTGTAATTTTAAGATTCTAACAAAAAAAACTTAATAATACAGTAACCTCTCTCTAAACCTCCTTATTTTATTTATGTTCAATCTCTGCTCTATGTATGTACATATTTCTCTATGTACATATTTCTGCTCTACTAACGACATAATTCTTTTTTCCATATGATCTTCCAGGAAAAGCAGTTGTGGCGCACTAGTTTAAGTGTTAGTGTTAGATTAATACTAGAGTATATTAGAGCGCTTGCTTTTGAAGCAAAAGATCCAGATGTTTTAAACGCCTTATAAAGTGTTGACCTTTTAGTCGACACTTTATAAAGCGTTGACTGAAAGGTCTGACTTATGTGATTTCTCAAAGAAACATGTATCTACCCTCAGATATCATGACATCGTACTTGACTCCCTTTAGTCTAAAAATGACTGATAGTGTTTCTGACCAGTTTAATTCATAAAATTAACATTAAAAAGGCACCCATCCATTAATTTTTTAAGATTAAATTTTGATGAAAATCTAGCATGGAAGCAACAGATAAACTTTATTAAAAAATGTCAAAAAACAATTGCATGATTTATAAAGTAAAGATATTTTTTAATTTTAGGTCCTTAAAAAATTCGTACTTTTCTATTATACATTGTTATTTAAGTTACAGTAACAGCGTATGGGCAAGTAATAATAACTCTAAATTAAGATAGTTGTACAACAAACATCAAACAAACTGTTAGAATTGTAATTAGAGCTGGTAGAGCTATGTAAAAATATATGATTAATATATTTCTTTGTAAAACTTTTTTACGCTTGTTAAACTTTATTACGCATAGGAGCTTTAATTATCTTTAAACTCGAATCGAAACCTATCTAGTTTAACAGTTTATGTACAATCCAAAATGTGGAATGTCTCCAAAAGTTTTTAAAACTTGTTTTGAAGAAATACACCATAAGAATGCTACAAGATTTTCCATAAACAACTTTGTTTTACCAAATTTTTATTAAAAACTGAGTTCTTGTTCAGTTCAGAACCGCGGACTATTTTTGTGGAAAAGCTTTTCAAACTTTGTCTCCAAGAAAAATATTTGAACCCGTCATCTCGAAAAGGGAACAAGTTTATTTATTCAAACTTTTCAGGATCAACAAAATTAAATATTTAGAATAAAAGTTTATGGTGCTAAAGAAACTAAATTAAGAAGATAAAAATAATGGAGATAAAAAAAAATCAGACATAAATTTATTATAAAAAAACAACATATAAAACACATATTTTTAATTTAAATTTATAGACTTATGTCTTATACAATAATGAATACTTTTTTGTATATAAAAATGAAAAGATTATCAGAACAATACTGATTTATTATTACATTAAAACAATTAATGTTAGTTAATCATCACTTATTTTTTCGACGTCATTGTTTGCCGAAGTTGTTAGCCATGCAACAGCTTCGGCAAAACCTCTTTAAAGAAGTTTTATTCGATATTCAATAGAAGCACTCTTCAGAAGTGGCGGATCCAGCATTTTTTGATCTTTGAGATAGCTAACTTCCAGACACGGAGCTAACTCCAAACATTTATATGTCTATACTTATGTCAAATAATGAGGGTTTGCAAAAAATTGCGATTATTGGAGGCTGGGAACAAAAAAGCCCCAAAATTTTTGCAACACCTGCCCCAAACATGAGAGCAACAAGTTGATGAAATATTTTTTGTACTATTCTCAACTAGACTTATATTCATCAATAATTTTTAAGTTTCATGGTATTATCTCTCAGCGTTCAAAAATTATGACCATATAAAATTTAAACCCCCTCAATTTGAGGGGGTTGTAATTTTTATTTGGTCAAAATTTTTGAACGCTTAGAGATAATACTATGAAACTTAAAAATTATTGATGAATTCAAGTCTAGTTGAGAATAGTACGAAAAATATTTCATCAACTTGTTGCTCTCATGTTTGGGGCAGGTGTTGCAATAATTTTGAGGCTTTTTTGTTCCCAGCCTCCAATCATCGCAATTTTTTGCAAACCCTCATTATTTGATATAAGTAGGGGAGACCGGGGCTAGTTGGCCGCAGGGGTAAGTTGACGAACTGCGTTTATCTTTAGAGCTTTTCATCAGAAAGTGACAAAAATTACTCAGAAACTTCCTTGTTGACCATTTCATCATTCACTGTAGTATTGTCAGGATTCGCGCATGCGCATGGGAGATATTGAGATTTATGCGTTTTTTGGACAAAAACGTAACTTTTAGAACATCGCTTCCTTTTTACTTTACAAAGAAAATGTTTAGTCGTATGAAAAAAAAATTATTGTAAAAGTTCCAGTCACAATTGATTTACTATATCCAGTCAGACTTTTTTTTCAAAGCTGCTGTTTTTCAGGATCTATAGACTGTTTATTAAAAATAAAGCTTTCGGGGTAAGTTGACAAATTTTTCAGATAGCTAACTTCCAGACATGGAGTTAGCTCCATGTCTGGAAGTTAGCTATCTCAAAGATTAAAAAATGCTGCATCCGCCACTGCTTCTATTGAATATGGAATATATCTATTTATTTTTTTCAAAGCTGATTTTTTTTTTTTTATTGATAGGCATTTTTTTAACAAATGCAGGTGTACTACAAGGCCAACCTTACTTAATGGTAAGTTTGGCATTGTACCCATCCTTTGTAATTGCTGTAAATCATAACTGACTAAGTAATCTATGGATTTATGTGTTGTCACTAAACCTGGCGTGGTCTAAGAGAACGTGAAATGTAACACTTTAGAAATAACAAAAGTTACTTTTTTGTCCTTGGGTACTCCTCTTCCATAGGAATCCACAGATAGCACAAGTTTCTTTTAATGGCCACCAATTTTTTACATCAATAATATCTTTAGTTTTAGGTCTTCTAATTTCAAATTTTTTGTTTGCTTCAGCTATAAGATTTTCATCTCAGTTGGTGTGTAAATCCGGTCGTTTTTTTGAGTATGTCGTTTTGCTGTTCCAGAAATTCTATCGCTTGGCAGGAATGAGTGACCTCTTTTTGATATGTAATATCGTATCTCATTTATATTGCTACCTAGTTCAGCTATCAGTGATAAAAAAATAAAATGGCATTAAAAAGTGAAATTCGAAAAAAGTGTGACTTGTGCCCTTTTTGAAATGACGGGTCATTTCTCTTAATCAAATTAAAACCAATTTAAAGCAGTGTTTATCACACACAGATTTTTATTTAACTTGTCTTAAATGTCTTTTTGAAGATAAATTAATAAAACAAAATCATCATATATATATATATATGTAGATATATATATATATATATATATATATATATATATATATATATATATATATATATATATATATATATATATAGATAGATATATATATATATATATATATATATATATATATATATGTATATCTATATATACATATATATATATATATATATATATATATATATATATATATATTTAGTTTTTATTAGTTAATATATTTTGTTCGCCTTTTATGCTCACAACTAAGAAGATTTTATTTTATTTTATATTTATTTATATTTTATATTGATATATTTTATTTTATTTATATTTTATTTTACGAATGACAAAAGCGAGAAGGTTTATAATACAACAAAAAAACGTCAAGAAAAAAAATTCAAAAACACTATTTCAAACAATCAGTTTTTATTTATACAAAGATGTATTTCTAATAATATAATACTATTGTCATTTAGAATTAAAATGAAAAAAAGTAAATTACCTTGGAATATCTACGAAAGTCATAGATTAATGAATCAAGTTTTAATATATATATATATATATATATATATATATATATATATATATATATATATATATATATATATATATATATATATATATATATATATATATATATATATATATATATATATATATATATATATATATATATATATATATATATATATATATATATATATATTAGGAGTGAAAAAAAATCTGGAAGATCTTGTCAAAATTTCAATAGTTACGATTTCTTTATCATAGTAAGAATTTAGGAAAACATTGAGGAATACTCTCCTCAATCAAAGTTTTAATGTTTCTCTGTGTTCTTTTAAATTCCATAACTGAAACGATTTTTTTATCATTGAAATAATATTGATTTGCAGTTTGTCGATAGGTTGCGTGAGTTCAATTTTTTTAACTTCTATCATGCACTGAAAGACGTAAATAAAATAACATTATTATACTTGCATATTGAATATAACAAAATAAGTCAAAATCTGTACATTTTTTTAAAATTAAATATGTTGCTCTTTGAAATAAAGTACAGCATATTTAATTGTGAAAAAGATTTTTAAAGTAAAAAAAACATAAGCAAATCACTCTTAAAATAGCACCTTCTCTAAAAAGCACATACACAGAGTCAAGTAAGCTGGTTTTGACGTGCTATCTAATAATAATACTTTAAAGGGAGACTGTTTAAATGTACATTTACATCTTTTAAACCTTTGAAATACTAACTCTTGAAAAAAATTTATTTTGTGATTTGTGAGTCTTTTATCAAGTGGGAACAATGATGTTAAAAATTCTTTTGTTAAAATTTGGTTAGCGCGAGTATACTGTAATTTTCTATATCTTTGCAATGTGTCATTATAAAATGGATGTAATGTTATTAATTATTTATTTTTATTTTTTATAATTAACATTAAAAGGTTTTGTTATAAAAACAAATAAAAAAGTAAACATTTTCATTTTACAATGTTATTAATTTACCAATACGAATTCTTATTATTATTTGTTAATATTTTACTAATGTATTTTCATAAACATTTTATAATAAAATATGTTTATTATCAAAATACTTTTAAATATAAAATTGACTTTAACCTACTGCAATACTTTTTATACTATAGAATAAAATAATAAAAATATTACGAAATATTATGTGTTATGAAATATTTTGATTACAGTTTATAGATTTTCTCTAATTTTTTAAATATGATTATTGAAATAAAGAATAATGTAACTGACATTTTCAAAATATTAACTTAGCTATTAATGGTTTTTAAATTTAAAAAAAAAAAAAAAAAAAAATCAGTTTACTTTAAGACGTAGTTGCCAGCCTAAATATAAAATATATTAAGTTTGTAGGAATGCCAGCAAGAAAAGCAATCATTTTTACATAAGTTCAGCAATCAAATATCTGGAGGATAAGTTAATAAGAATGAGAATTGTTTCCAATAAAATTGATTGGATATTAATGGCTACAAGACCAGGTCACCTGAAGCCATTATTTTTGTTCAGCATATGAATCCCGTTTTGCATCACGTAAACTTGTATTATAATAAGGTCTTTGAGTGCATAAAAGTAAATAAAACAACAACAAATATGAAAAATTGTATTTACCATTAAAAAGTATTTCTATTTGTTTGTACTATTCAAAAAACTTAAACACAAAGAACAATTGGCAAACAAAGAAGTAGAGAAACAGCTGCAGAATCTAAAAAGAAAAAAAATTCAAAAAAAAATAGTATTAAGAAGAACCCTGGTAGGTGCAGGGAGACCGCGTGTTTTTGAGTAATAAATGTTAAGAAAAACGGTCTTTCTCTAATATTTTAAAACGTGCATGCTCTTTGTTCAAAACGAATCTTGCATGTTGAATAATTAGAGCTACAACTTGAGAAAAGTCCATATTTTATTCATTTGTTTTTAATTTATAAATATATTCACTTCAATTTACTATTATTATTATGTGTTCTTAGTTTTTCTACAAATATATATAAACTTATTATATATTATATTTTATTCGTATGTATTATTAACTTGTTATATTTATATTATATATATATATATATATATATATATATATATATATATATATATATATATATATATATATATATATATATATATATATATATATAATTTGCATATATTTACTAAACTGAGTATTATATGTTCTAGGATGTATATATTAAAAACGATGGGTATTTACAGAAGAATTGTATTCAATTAAATTTATCAACTTTTGATAGGAAGAATACGCAAAAAGCGACAATCACGAATGGACGCAATAATTCATCCGAAATCGGTTACTTCGTGTGCAACTGTACTTTTAAACATATTCAAAAAACGTCGAAACAAATATAAGCCATGCAACTGTTGCACATGCATGTGTCATACGTACGAAAGTAAAGATAAAAATAGTTCTGAAATGCTAGAAATAAATGACAATAAGTTTTTCAACTGCAAATGTAACCATGAATGTCATAAATTATCAAATTGTAAAGAGTGCGAGAAACTGAAACAGAGTAAGCGTCAACGCCCCAAAAAAAAAATTGTAAAATTTCAAATCCAGCACACAGCAAGCATGAACAGCTTAACATCGCCGTACAAACTCAAGGCAAGCATGAATAGTTTAACATCACCTAACAGATACATAACAAACACGAGCAGTTTAACATCACCTTATAAACTAACAGCAAGCACAAACAGTTTGCCTTACAAAGTATGCTCTTGTGATAAATTAAAAAATACCTTATCTTTGTGCAAAATGGTCCACGGAAAACCGTGTTTAGACAGTTTATGTAGTCCTGTCCAACGAAGTTTAATAGAGAAGAATGATAATCAAGAAAGATTTTTTAGTCCTTTTTGTCCTGAAAATAGAAACAAATCGGATAGATTATCTCAATCTAGGTATATGTTGCAAGACTAGCAAAATAAACTGGCTTTTTATGTTTGCATAAGGCCATTCTTTTATTTTATTTAAATACTGCCACCCTAAACTAATATTAATAGAACAATTAAGATTTGTAAATAATATTATTGTTTACTTATTCAGTGTTTTTTATTTTTTGTTTAAGAACAAATCGTGGACGAGAAAGGGTGAGACATCACTTATTTTTATAACTTATATAAAATATATAAATATATAAAATTTTTATAGTTTATAATATAAATTTTTATAATGATTTCAATAATATTTTTTTAAGTTGCTATTAGTATAGTTAAACCGTTTAATTTATTATTTAATATTTGTATTGTTATAATTAAGGTTATTATTTTGATGCTATGTTAATTTAAAAATTAATTAAAAATCATTGCTATAATTTACTAATAGTAATAAATTGCTATAATTTACTAAATAGTAATAAATTGCTATAATTTACTAATAGTAATAAACTTTATTAAAACTGAATTTCAAGAATTTGAATTTATAATTTATTATTATTTTCAGCCCAAGTCATTTTATGAGTGGACAATACCGTTTTCAAGTATTGAGCTTGGCGAGCTCGAGGCATTAAGTCCGAAAGGGCCGGTGTACAGGTACACATTACTTAAACCATGTTTGCCAATTATATGCAAAACTATGAGTGTTTTTTATAAGTTTTAACCCTTTCTTTCCCGATTTATGAAACTAAAAAGAAAAAAAATATCAATCGGCGCATTGATTTTTAAATTGCACATGTTGCCATCTAATAAGAAGTGACAAAACTTAAGCAATACCTATAATGAAAAAAGATAAAACAGCGTTTGATTTTTGAATTTAAAGTTTGTGTTGCCCATTGGCAACATTGGGAAAAAAGGGTTAACGTGCGCGTATATATGTGTATAGAGGTCGTTGGCACGGAGAAGTTATGGTGTATACTCGTTCACATGCAACTAGTGAAGAGATCGAGCAATTCAACAACGAGGTAAAATTTAACTAATTATAGTATATTAAATCAATTGAATTATTATTTAGATAATTTTTAAAACAAAGTGTAAAATAGTTATTAGAGACATTTAAAACAGTGTTATCTTCTAAAGAACAAACATAAAATACTTTCTTTAATGTTTCTTTAGGTGTCGTTGCTAGGGTTAATACGTCACGAAAACGTTGTGTTATTTATGGGAGCGTGCATAGAGCCTCCAAACCTCGCTGTTATTACTAGGTTAAAGGGAGGCTTGCTTCTTTTCTGTTTTATATTGAATCGTTAATTTTTTTTTTATATATTTTTTAATGGTGTTTTGATTTTAATAATTGTAAAGGTCATGAAATGTAAACTAATGTTCACTTTTAGTGTTCGTAAAGGTCATACACTATATACTCATGTTCATATGCACCAAACCTTATTTCATTTTGGTTCAAAATTCAGTATAAGCAAACAAATAGCGCAAGGAATGGGTTATCTTCACGCAAAAGGAATTACTCTCGGAAAGTTGTGCTCAAAAAATATTTTTTTAGAATCAAAGGTTAAAATTTCAATTACAGATTACACAATGGTTCGCCAGCCGTCTGTAAAGTGAGTAATTATGATGTATTTTTTATTATTATGTATTTGATATTAGTTATGATGTATATAATTTTGTATTTAATTTCAAAATATCTTTAAACATAAAGCGTTATTTTCTACAACTTTCGGAATTATGACGTAAAATAAACGATTCAAATCAATAAAAAAAAACGGAATCGTAAATTAAAAAAGAAATGAATAAACTTTTTTTAAGGTTTTGAGAATTCTCTTAAAGTGGGTTTGATCTTTTAACAATAATTCTTCGTTTACCTCCTTCCTATCCGTCTTCCTAAACTTTCTCTTTGTTTGTTTTTTTTAGTATTGAAAAAATAAATAGATAATAAAAAAATTTTATATTAACGATTTTTAATTTCTCTTAAATCTTAATACTTGGATTGTAAGAAATATTTTAAAAAAACTAATTTTTATTTATTAAATATTTAAAATCAAAGGCCAGACTACGGATGCATTCCTAAAGGTCACCTTACTTATCTAAGTCCCGAGTTGATGAAAAGTTTAAGAAAAAATGGTATCTATCTTTCCTGTTCAGAAAGACCTACATATAAGTCAGATGTTTTTGCTTATGGGTAAGTTTTTATTTTGTTATTTAGTTTGTAAAAACAGGTGGCTTTGAAAAACTATTTTTGGCATAGATAATTATTTTATATAAAACTAATAGAAACATATATGTTATAAAAAGAAAAAAAAAGAAAAAGAAAATATTATTCTATTATATATAAAAGAAGAAGGAGCAAGATGGCATTTGGGGTAAATGACATTTTCTATAACAAATTAACAACAACAACAGATAAAGTGATTGAAAAGAAACTGTATATATATTTTATATTTTATATCGCCAATAGGTTTTTCAAAATAATTTTAAAATGATTTTATGCGCGTTTTTTTTTTTTTTTTTTTTTTTATGCTTCAATCAGAATTTTATGGTCAGGAACTTGGAATCGAGTTTTTCCATATGTAAACACGATTCGTCTAAAAATATTTTTTCAATACTTATTATTTTATTAGCTTTGCTATTATTAAATGGAGTTGCACACAACCAACAAAACTTTAAAAAGTACTTCTTTTTTTATGGTGTGTGGTTTTAAGGTGCTCCCAAAAGTCCATACGGTCTAATCACAGATCACCGTGGAAAAATATTTAACAAGGAAGTTCACTCCTCCTTCCTAACCAATAACGCATATTAAACTAGAGCTGGCGTCGAACCTTGAATTTGTTCTGAGCTAGATACTAACCACTGTACCACGACTGCACAAGTTTACATAAGCTTACGTATAGAATTAAGGGGAAAAAGAGGGCAACCTTCTAAACTTTTAATGAGAGATGGGAAAATGATAAATGAATATGAAATAAACATTCGCTAACATCTAATTTTCAAGAATAAAATTTTAATAACTTAACTGCTTTTAATTTTATTTGTAAGTTTGACAAAACTTACAAATAAAAACTCTAGAACTGTAGAAGATTGTAAATTTCTTGCAGCAAATCTTGCAGCAAATTCCTTTAAAACGCAAAGAAAATTAAATATACAAAATATTAAATGTTTTTGAAAAGATTATGTAAATACAGTAAAATCGTTGAACATCTTAGTTCCGAAATATTTGTGAATTTATTCAAATAAATCTTAATTATTAATTTTAGCAGTCAATGATCTTTTAGCTATTAAACCTGTGTGAATATGTTTGTATATATTTTTAAATCTTTAGATATGTAAATTTGTGAATTAGTTATTGCAAACTATTTTTGTAATTGCTAGAATATCTTACTTTCTTATTGTATGAATAGTTTATTTTATTATTTATGCATTTTGTAATAATATTCTGTATAAAAAATAGTATTCTTATTAGGTTCTAAAGTTGAGGACAGAAAACGCATAGTTTAGCCTCCTCATATCACTGAAACATAGTCTTGCCCTAATCACGTGACCAGATGAGAAATATGTTAATTTTCTACTTTAATATTCAATAAAACATTTTCTACTTGAATACTAAAGGTTTAGTTATTTATTATGATAAAATAAACTGACGAAATGTTATTGATTCTTGATTTGTAAAAACTGAGGGTTTTCAAAACGTCTGTTATCCTGCTCATTCTCGTATATTATATATTTATATTTCAAAAAACTTGACAAATTTATAAAACCTCAGTAATAGTATTGTTAGAAGTAATGAAAGAAAAGTTACTCTTAATTAAGTTTATAAAGTTAGTCTGATTCAAAACCAATTCAGTGGTGGGCAACTCATTTTTTTTTTTTCTGATCTTGTCAATTTTTGTTTCAAGACGCAGTTCCTTGCTACTTTGTGTTAGAGTTGTATAACAGACCTTGGCAATGAAAAAAGAATTTTAATTATCAACGTTTATAAAAATTCAAATCAAACTTTAAGTGAGTTTTTCAATTGTCACACCTGCGTCAATTTTAATGTTTTTGGTCTACATTTGTTGTTGAAAACCTGAATGTTAATTGGCAAATAATCAGAATTAAATTGCTAATCAACACTAATGTGTAAGCAACTTCATTCTGTACCTAAGAACAAAAATAAAAAAGCTGTTTTCTTTTTAGAAAGATAGTCCACCATTTTTCTTTTCGTTTTTTGTCACATGTAGTTGACAAAAAAAGCACAGAAAAAAAATACTGCTTTCAGAATTTAATTTTTTTTTTTCTATAGAAATGGAAGCAGCAGAGAGTTTATTAAAGTTTAATTAAAGAACCTGGAAACGTAATGGAACAACTCATTTAGAAATATTATCTGGTAACAATTACATAACAAACCAATTGATATTCTGAATAAAACCTTGTAACGTTTTCTACACTAATAAACTTGTTATTCTTGTCGGACAAACTTTATTGCGTCACAAATTTGGTTACTTGGAAGCATAAAAAAAACTAAACTAAATATTAACACAGAAGGTATTTTGGGCACATTAGATCTTACTTAAACACTGCAACAACAACAAAAAAGTCATTCATATCAATATAAAAAATAAATATACTATTAAAAATTTAACTTTATTAAAGAAATACTTTACCCGCTTTAAAAATTAGTCAAATTCTAAGTTGATTGAGCTCAAGAATATTAGCCTGATTTTTAGATTTTTACCTGCCTTTATCCAATACAAATATTTTTAATTAAAACAGTTATAAAATTTATAAAAACTGTCAAAATGAACAGTTATTTTAACAAAAGTATTTTATGAGTATTGTGTGTTTTTCATAAATGTTTATGTTTACAAAAATAAAGGTTAGAACGTATAAGGATGTTTATTGGGTTTCTAGATCTTTCTCTGAATGGTGTTTCAGTATTTGTTTTCAGTATGTTTTGTTTTAAACAAAATTATTTAAAAACTTAATCATAAAAAATAATATATATATAAACGGATTATTTTGACATTGAATATATGATTTACCTTGAAACTTAATTTTTGTGACTATTTTAACAAGCTAATATTTTTTGAAAATAAGAAGGAAAAGCCACCCCTACGGCCATACATTTATATTAATAGAATTGAAGGGCAAGCTAGATACCTCAACAAGTTTTTGACCCAATACATTAAACTCAAATATTGTTAAATTATTTAGGACACTTTTATATGAAATATTTTTGGGACGTTACCCTTTTCATGGAGTCTTACCTGAAATTATTATTTGGAAGATATGCAACCGACACGTCGATGTTCTTAAAGACGTTGAATTTCCATTGATATTTAAAGTTAGTTCGTCTTTTCTATTTTTCAATTTTTGCGTTTTAAACTTTTTATATAATAAAATGGAGCTTTTTTACGTTTTTTTAACTTTTATATGTTATGAACAGGATTTAATACAATCATGTTGGAAAAGCGAATTAAATGACAGACCAGAATTTCAAGATATATTAACAAATATGAGAAAACTGAATATACCGGTAAGTTTAAAAAAAAAAAAATATATATATATATATATATATATATATATATATATATATATATATATATATATATATAGATATATATATATATATATATATATATATATATATATATCTGCGTGTGTGTATACCGTTGTTTTTATTGTTTTATTGTTATTATTATATTTTATATTATCATTATTTATATGTCCTCAGCGTAAATGAAAAAAATATATATTTTAATTGAATAATGAGTTTTCTTATCATTTTAGCGTTCGCTACAAAAAAAGCTCAGTCTTTCCGATAGCGAAGCAATTCACAAACAACAACAAAGTAATGGAAGTGTAAATTTCTCTAGGCAACATTCGAACTCGCATTTTATTCGTTTAAATAGCTGCAAAATTGAATAAATTTTTTTACTCCATTTTTAATATTTGTTGTTTATATACATATCAAATAGATAGAATTTGTTTTCAAATTCATTATTTGTGCTTTAGACGTCTATAAGACGTGTTACAAAATAAACATCTTTTAGACGTCATATATACATATATATATATATATATATATATATATATATATATATATATATATATATATATATATATATATATATAATATATATATATATATATATATATATATATAATATATATATATATATATATATATATATATATATATATATATATATATATATATATATATATATATATATATATATACATATATACATATATATTATATATATATATATATATATATATATATATATATATATATATATATATATATATATATATATATATATATCCATAATTGATCCCAATGGTCCAAAATTGTAAAAAATTTACACTTACATAATTTTTTACATATTTATTGCGGAAGCTCTGTATAAATAATTTTTAAATGCACTAAAAGTCTTTTTTGTCGCTTTTTATAATTTTCTTTTCAAGATAATTAGCCTTTTTGCCCTAGACAAGAGTAATGCTCGGTTCCACCCATTTCAAATTAGATTTTATAATTTGGGGGTGATGATTAACAAGCATAATCTTTTGAAAGTGAATTTTAAATAAAAATAAATTTCTATTTTTATTTTTTATTTTAAAGATAAAATGATTTTGATTGTTCAGTTAAAATTTTGTTGTTTTCAAATTTCAATCAATGATCAGCTGTTTCAACAAAGTCTAAACCAAAAACACTCTCTTCACCATTATTTACAAAATGGAGCCTAGAACTTTTTAAAATCTTATATAATCTAGAAATAAAACTTAACTTTTATGTAAAGGTTCTTAATTGTTTGATCTTATGTAAAGTCATTTTTAATAAGTTAAAAAAAAAATACAAGAATTCCAGGCGTAGTAAAATCCTTAAATCCATAATTAGATTGTTTAATTTTAAAAAACTTCTGAGTTAAGTCTTTTTTTATCTTAATGCTGGTTTTCTTTGCTGTTTATTATATAATTTAAGAGCTAATTTATGCGGTTTTATATCATTTAAGAGCTAATTTATGCAAGTCATCTACTATCAAACATTTATCAGCAAAGCAAATAACAACAAGTCTGTCATTTTAATATTGCGCGCTTTTAAGTGATTTTTCTTACTGATTGCAGTTTATGCTGATTTTAGATTAAACTCTTAATTCGGTATTATTTTGTGACAAATAGAACTTTAAAGAGATTAAAGATTATACAAAATGCTTTTTGTAATAAAAAAGTATTTAATATATCTAAATTTGTTTAATATATCCAGATTTGTTTAAAAAGAAATTATAAGAAACTCAGTGCTGTTCATCAATTTTTGTGAGCGAACTCATTTCTAATGCTTTTTGAATCAAAAGGAGAAGAAAAGAATAAGTCGATACCTTGAGACTGCTTCTTATATTTTTTATTTTATCTTTAATTTATTTATTATTTATTATTTATTTGTTATTTTTATTTTATTATTTATATTTTATTTATGGTTTATAACTCATTTATTAATTATAATTAATTAGTTTATTGTTTATATTTTATTTTTAAATTTTACTTTATTTATTTAACTTTAACGGTTATTTACTTACAATATATACTTTTTAACACTCTTGAAAGCTTTTCTTCTTTAAAACACCATATAATGACTTAAACGATTTCTGTGCTTGTACTATTTTAACCTGTGTGTTATCTTTGTTAAATAATGCTATTTATAAACAATTTTTTAATTATTTTTAAATAGTAAATTTAATGCTGAAGAATTCTTTAAAAGTATGTAGCATATATATTAATGATTTTACAAAATATAAGATTATAGATATTTTGGAAATTTAAAACTATAGATATTTTTTTAGTGCTTGTGGGAAAGAAGTTTCTTCACAAACCAAACGTAAATGACCAGTTTTTTGTAAAATATTATCGCAATCTTACCGGATACTTTTTTATTTTTCGCGCTCTAGGAGTGTAAAATTAAAATAAAAGTAATTAAGTATTTATTATAAATTTTAAAGTTTTATTTATATATCCTCTACATTATGCGAAACCACAAATGAGGAGTTAGCATTTTAAAACTAAAACACATTAAAACATTTAAAAAAACAATAGTTTATTGGAGGTGTAATAACACCTCCAAAATAATAAACAACAGTTTATTGGAGGTGTAATAACACCTCCAAAATTAGAGAAAAGTTTATTACAAACTATTTCTGATGAATTATCTTATTTTAAATCGTTTTAAAACTCAGCATTTGTTGTTTAAGACTTTATCATTATTTGAATTTTCCTTATCCCTAGAATCAAGAGCAGCTCTAACCTTTTGGTTTAGTTATATGTTCGTGGAAATTCAAACTTTCCTGGTTTCCTAAGTCCTTTAGATCTTTTTCCATTTAGTAAAATTATTCACTTATTGAGTCACAGCTCAATAGTTTAATATTATCCAAATATGCAACTAATATTTTTAAGCTTTTTTTGTTTGTTTGTAGACTCAGTTCTCACTTAATTGAGAACTAAGTTTAAAAACACTTTTTCATGCTCTTGAAATAATATTTGCATTTCCTTTTTAAGCTAAAAAACATATTTCCTTAATAGCCAATATAATTACGCCTTTTTTTTATTTATTTTTTAACTTGATTTTTTTTTTTTCCAGTTTTTTTTCTACATTATTTCACGTTTTTTATAAAGTTGTTTATTCTGTCTGCCAGTTGTGGGTTTTAAAGCAAAGGAATTTTATGATTTTCTTTATTTCAATTGTTTTTCTTACTTTTAAAGCATTATAAGTTTTTAGCAGTCTATATTGCAAAGATAATACTTTAGGGTAGATTATTATTGAAAATTGAAATGTTTTCAAAAATAATATGATTCACTTAGATATTTGGGCAACCGAAAAGCTTTTCTTTAAAACACAAAGGTTTTAAAAAATACCAAAAGTGCACATATTACCCAGACCACTTGGTAAAATGAGCACTTTAAATTAGCTCAAAAAAATAGCATTAATTAAGAAAAAAATATCAACCTGAGAATTAGAACTAATTTGTGGAATATAATGATTCGTTATTAACAAAACTTATAATTAAAATATCAAATTTTAAACCATTTTTTATTGAAAGAATAGTACTTTATTTTAGGTAAAAAAAAAAAAAATTGCGTCGTTATTTTCTCAATTTTATTAACTCAAACCTATATATAATAAAAGAATAAAATTTTTGAATTTAAAATACAAAAAGATATTTAGTATTGTTAAAGTATTAAAAATTTTTACTATGTTTTGTTTTTATATAAAAACCAATTAAAAGCACTGCAATTTTAGGACTTTAAAGTAAGTAATTTCAATGAAAAACACTGGGTAATTTGAGCATGCTCACTTGACTTTACTTTAAGATACCATTTTTGTGTAATATGAGCATTGCTCATATTGAACAAAAATGGTATCTTTAAATAAAGTCAAAACTAAATGTTTCTATGCATTATTTTTCAAACAAAAATGAAACGGATTTCTAACGAACATATTTTTCTTCATGAAAAATTAAATTTCATCATTTTAGCATCAAAATCTGCGCCACAGATTTAATCAAGCGTGATCATAATATTTTTACAAAAAATTGCGTTTTAATGAGAGCCACTAACTACTGCAAATTAATTTACGCTAATTATACTAATTTCTGTTATCTTCACATGAAATTAATTCAAAAAATACAAAGCAAATTTAACTTCGCTATTTACATCTTCAAAATCTTTTACTATGCTTATATTAACAAGGTGCTTATAAGCGTGGTCCTTAAAACAACCTTTTTTTAAAATGTTTGATCTCGCCCTCTTAATGTGTCCTATATAATAAAATAATACTAGAATTAAAAAAATTTCAAAAATAACAAATTTTAAGGGGTGCCCCCCCTTAAACACTTAACTGGTTCCTATAATTATCAAAAAAATAGTTCTTCAAAAGTATATCATTTTGGCACTTTAAAAAAAGCAAAATTATATGAAAATTTTTTAAAATAATCATCATTTATGATTATAAAAACATTAGGAAGAAATAATTACAATTAAAAATTTAGTAAAAATGCATATTTTTAGTTTTTAGTTTAAAAATGTCATTTTCTAGGCAGTGAAATCTAAAATGATAATTTTTGAATTTTTTAAATTCATATCCAAAATCATTGAAAAGAATCTCTTTAAAAACTTTGTGGCGCCCATAAAACTTACCAAAGTAAATTTTATGGGCGCCACAAAACCTCAAGTCTACAGGGTACTAACAAAGTGCTACATAAAAATGCAGCACGCAGAAAAAATGATCATTTTCACTTTACTAAAGGTTTTGATGCCTAAAGCCTGAAAACTTGAAAAATATGAATTTGAATAAAAAACTCAAGTTGCATTCATTATAAAAAAATGTTGTGGAGTTTAATCGGGCTGCATATTTTGAAACCCTATACAGGCTCAGAATAGCCAGAAAAATGAGCAATCTGATTCGCTGATTTTGAAAGAGAGGCAAGTGCGATTTTGTTGAAAAATATAATGAAAATCAAAACAAACAGATTTTTTAACCCTTTGAGCGCTCGATAAAATTTAAACGCCGTTCAGAAAAATTCAACTAAAAAAAAACGGCAAAAAACATAACAAAAAACAAACAAGAAAACAACTATTTTTGAACTTTATTTTTTTTGTAGGTTTATAAGATTAAAAGCAGTTTAATGATTTTAATGCACAGCTTTTATGTGATAATTAGAAAAACAGGCTGGACACAGTCCAACACTACATAACTGACACTGCCAACTTGTGCGCACTCGAGTTTGGTGCCCAGCTACACATTTAATTTTTTTTCCTGCACTAACTTTCACAAGATTGTGACCATATAATGGATTGTTATTTGCAGTATGTTGGGGAAGTGGGTATGAGACAATTGTACTTCTAGCCATTTCAATCTCTCTTGATGTTCGTCTTTTAGAAATTACTTTCACTGGAAAATAATCTCCGACTAAACTTTCCACTATAGCCATCATAAAATCTATTTTTGACATTGGCTTATGTTCATTTGTATTGAGCTTATACAATAAATAGCTATTTAAAATTGCCCTACCAAATAGAGAAAAAGCAACTTTAGTTGTCCACTTTATTGTTTTACGCTCAGACAAGTACACATAGAGCTGTGCATCACCCAAATCTACACCACCCATGGTTTTATTGTAAAGGGAAACAGCATTTGGTTTCATAACTATATTTACTCTCCTGTTACGTATTTCAGTAAAACCTGCTTTGGCAACAGTAGATAGTAATATAGGCTTTTTTTTACCATCTTGGTATGCCACGCACAACAAAGGACCTTTTCTACATTGGCAAACCTCCTTGTTTTTTAATTTTGATTTGATGCAGATTTCTGGTAGGCCTTTCCTATTGACTCTCACTGTGCCTGTTGCAGTGGTCTGATGAGCATATAGATCTAATAACAGTTGAGGAGAAGTGTAATAGTTGTCAATACCTAAGTGATGACCTTGATGGAGGAAATTAGTTTGGCGCAAAAGACGAAAAACTAAACTATAAGTCATACCATAGGCAATGGCTGCTACATCTGGGTCTTTTCCTCCTTTGTAAATTTCAAATTGACACAAATAACCATTGGTGCTGTCTGAAACACACCATAACTTAATCCCAAACCTAGAATGACGTTTGTTTGGCATATATTGACGCAGATGTGGTGTCTTTCCTTTGTAGCCAACCATACTCTCATCTATAGAAATGTCTCTTTGTGGATAATAATAATAAAGAAATTTGTTGTTAAAATGTTCCACTAAAAACTGAATTTTATAAATTTTATTGAGTGGTTGTTGATTTGGCACGTGCATGTCTGTAAAATGTAGAAATTTAAGCAATAGTTGAAACCGGTCACGATTGAAGTGGGTAACAAACCAGGGAGTAGATGCACAAGGATGACTTATATCCCAGTAAAGTTTAAGGTTAGCTTTTTTGATGAGACCCATGTTAATTACGACTCCAAGGAAAGCTCTTATCTCTAAAAGATTGGTCTTTCCCTGTTTAATCCATCCATGACCTCTTGATGTTGGATGGGACCTCAAATGTTGTTGATTATTTTGAATCCATGTGTCAGCATAATTATTAGTAAAATTTACTATATTTTGCAAAAATTCACGAGTAAAAAACAAGTCAAGATATTCAATAGGCTTAGACTCAGGTGAAATTGAGTGCTTGGGTCTTGATTCACCAGTAAAATAAACAACATCAGGACCAAGGTCATCTCCTAAAACAAATACCCAATCATCTAAAACATTACCATCAACATCATCTACATCAACATCGCCATCGCCATCAGAACTGAAGTCTACATAAAAATTAAAATAAAAACTCCAAATTATCATACTAGTTGATATATTTGTATTAAATAATATTGTATACAATTTAATAAATTAAAGTTATCGTGCCTTCATCAAACAAACTGTCATCGCTGGAACCTAAAAAATCTTCGCTGGTACAACTTTCAACATCCATACAACTTTCATCACTGTCGCTCATTTTTAATGCCAAATATATAAAGACAATATACCAAAAGATAGAAAAAAATGTGCTCTATTCAATGCTACCATTTTTAATGAACAAACAGCGGTATTTTGCTGTAAAAAGCCATAGTTTCAAGGACCACTTTTAAAGCCACGATCGTGGCTCTTCGCGCTCTGACGGTATAGCCACGATCGTGGCTCGTCGCGCTCTAAGGGTTAAATAAATTTCAAAGTAATGATATACTAAGTTTATCAATATAAGTCATGTGTTACTATCAACACAGGAAATTCATTTTATTTTAGTACTCTTCAGAGTATTTAAAATGTATCAAAATCTATTTGTACAAGAGAATTTTCACTCGTAAAAATTTCAATAAAGTTTATCTTGGTGGTGAAGATTTTATCTATTGTTTAATTTTAAGAAACGAAAAAAAAAAATGTGTTGAAGTAAATTTGAAAAAATATACAAATGTGTTTCTCATAAAATATGCTCTTGGCCTTAAAGCATTCTCAAATACATAGTTTATATAAGTTTATATGTTGTACGAGACTAATAGTGAAGCAATTTTGCATACAAAGTTTATATGCAGTTTTATGTGACTACTGGTGAAGAACTTTATTTATAAACTGATTTAAATGTTTACTATAAAGAGTTTTTTAAAATTAGAGTTTTTTAAAAAAGAAAATTTGTACTAATTGCTAAACTAGTTTACATGTTCCATGTCAATATATGAGCTCTGAGGAGATTTTGTTTTCATGCTTTGTTTCAACCATAGTTTGGAGGAGGCTGATATATTTTTTTATTAAGTAACTTTAATAAAACATCGTGTTAAACCATTAAAAACTTTTTTAAAATTTATAAAAATTTTGACAGGCTGCATTAAGTTATAAAATATTTGAAAATTTAACAAAAGAAGTGATATTTATGTTTGTCTACAGAACAGTAATTTTTGTACAGTTACATATAAACACTGACATTAAAAGCAAGAAAAAGTATTGAAGTCAAATAATTTAACCAAATTAAAGTGGATTATGGCATAAATAAAAGTGGATTATGGCAAATGATTGTGGCATTTTTTGTATTGCAGTAATTGAAAAAAAAAATGATTTAAAAAACTAAACTAAGTGGTTAAAATCAATCGTTTTAATGAAAAAAGAGTAATAAAAAAAAGAAAAGAAAATTATCAAAAAAAGAACAAAATAAGTTGTCATGCTATGAATATTTTTGCTATTATAAAATGTGTTTTGTATGTATAAACTCTTGAAATATTTCATTTGAATTTGCGTGTGTGCAATTTTGCAAGATTTCTAAATGTGTTTCTTATCAAATATAATGTCCGTGTTCTATAAAGCATGCTCGATACAAAGTTTATATGCAATTGCACCAGACTACTGGTAAAGTACTTAAAATATGCAGAGTATAAATTTTAAGCTGAGGTAGAGGTTGTTCTAAGCTCGTTACTGCATCTTTATACCAACTTGTTAATTATAAACAGTTTAACATTTAAAATTTTGGAAAAAGAAAATTTTTACAGATGTTTTGCCAAACTAGCTTACATGCTCTATATAAATCTACGATCCCTGAAGAAGTTACTATTCAACCTAAATTTTAAGAAGGCTGATAAGGCGTATATCAATAATTTTCTTTATATATTATATAGGATGAAAATTGGATATTAATCTAATGGAAATAATTTGAATAATAAATTGGATAATAATCTATTGGAAAATTTAACAAAAAAAGTGATATTTGTTTTTTCACGGAACATTAAAACTCTACTGAGTATTAAACTCAAAAAATTTAACCAAATAAAGGTGAATTATGGCAATTTTTGTAATAAAAATAACTTCATCAAAATTAGCTTTTACATTTGAAGAAGCAAGTTTTCAAAAAAATTGTTAATATTACATCAAAATAAAACATAACGCATCTCTGTTTTTATATTAATAAACAAGAGATATTCACTGAAATTTGAAAAAGAACACTGGTTTTTATTGGTTATTTTAAAATTTATATAATAAAACTATAAATAAAATTTGTAAATATGGAGTACATTTTATTTAAGATTTTTTTTCTAATTTTTTTAGAGCAGACATATTTTCTTTTTCTTCAAGAGTATATAATGTAAAATAAATTATTAGCATTATAAATATGTAAAATTTATCAAAGTTTGCTGCTTTATTTAATATTATTTACCATCAGTTGCTATTAAAGGATACACATTTTATATTAATTATAGAATACAATAATGAGTATTTTGTTCAGGTTGAAAGCTATATATCAACAAAAATGTATTGAGTTTTGAAATTGAAATAAACAACAACATGAACTTGCATGTTTGCAATCTTTCTTGTTTCTACCTTTTTACACTTAGTTTTTCATAAAGGTGTGGTAAGTTGAGAGTTATTGCTTTTCGGTAATCAGTTTCCTATATCAAAACACACTTGTGGACATCAGGTTATAGATTTTTTCTAATAGCTTACAGTGCTTTGTGATCTTTTATTACTATACATTACCAAAGGATATCTAAATTTGCTCTTGTTTACAATTGCTTTTAATTTAAGAGTGTTGCAAATCATCTGGGCTAGCTATAACAACCAATAAGCAATATTCGCAAATTTATTTAGTTTTGTATATAATTTATATATAGGAGTAATACGTGTAAAGTTCTAAAAAGAAATTAGGCTATTGTTTCAAAATACCTTTTTTTGCTAAATGATTGGATAAATGGGAACTTAATTTGAAAAAAATTATACCAAGTTAATTATAGTCTATTGATATTAGTAGATAAATTTTAAAACTGTTTTAAAAAATCTATTATATGAGAATCACAGCATATTCAAGTTTCACCATCTGGTTTATAGTTTGTTACAATGGTTGTCTTTTTTATATCTTAGAATTATAAAAACAATTAAAAAAACAAACTTATTTTTTGAAATCTTTATTTTTAAGAAAAAATTCTGAAAATTACGGATGTTTTGAGTTGTGAGGGTTTGTATAAGTATTTGTACTATATTGCACAAAATTGGATAGAAAAATCATAATTTTTTTTGCTATTATTATTTGGTTTTTTATGAAATTACTCAAATTCACTTTTATTATTCATAATGTTTTTTGACATTTGTTTTGATTTAAACATACGCGCAAAATGCCTCTCTTTCAAAATCAGCGAATCAGATTGCGCATATCTCTGCCTATTCTGAGTCTGTATAGGGTTTCAAAATATGCAATCGGGCTCAACTAAGAAACGGCAACTGTCGAAAAAAAAAATTAGAAAAGAGTAAACCATATGTGACTTGGTTCTTTATAAATTTTTAGGTGTAATTCAAAAGTTTTGTTTTTGTCTAATAAACAAATAAATCCCAATAACTCCTTTAGAGTTACACGCAAACCCTTACAAATAATAGAGTTTCACGCAAACCCATACAAATAATCGAGTTGCACGCAAACCCTTACAAATAATCGAGTTAGCTTTGTTGACACATTTTTAAATTTCAATTACTTTTTATTGTACTTAACTTATTAGGTTAGAAACAGAAAAGAACCAAAAGTTAGGAAAAGAAATGGACCTAGAGTTTGCAAACGTTCGCAAAAAAGTTTAGTAATTGAGAATGTTTTTATAAAAAGATAATCAAAGTTATTTCAATGATAAATTACCGAGAAATAACAAATGAAAACCCATCTTTTAAAACTAAAATTTACAAGTTTGTACAAAGTGAAAATTTAAAAAAAGATAACTGATAAGATAATCAATTACTAAAGTTTGAAAAATTTTAAAACTTTGTTTTGTTCACACTCATAATTGAATTTTATCGATATTTATGTTTCTTTTAAAGTTTATCTCATCGGCTTCAGTTTTGCACTTATATTTTGTTATCGTAAGAATATCTTTTAACTTGCATGAATCGTTGTCGCATTTGCTCTGCGAGTTAATTGTAAAGCATGCACATTTTGAGACTTCTACATTCTAAGTATAAAAATTTTAGACATAATGAAAGTTTAGAAAAAAATCTTATTTAATTAAAGACAAAAGTTTGGAAAAACTAAATAAGATTACCTTTACATTAATTGGATGGATGCGTCTTGAGAATCGAAGTATATGAACTCTTTTTTTAATTATTTTGAGATTCTAAAAAGTAAAAAAAGTTTATCTATTATGATGTGAAAAATGGTTATTTTTATCTATAAGAAGCGGTTCTACTAAAAAATTCTTCTATCAACCGAGTTGATACGATATCGTTTAATCTCATTTGATTTTTCGACACATTCGTCAGATATATCTCAAAATAGTTAATGTAAGATTTAAACAATAATAAATATTTTAATTTTAGTATTTGATTAAAAAATTTGGTTAATCGGCCAAGAATCTAAATTTCGATACCGAAAAACACCTGTAAACTTTTTTATATTTAAATATGCAGAAAATAATATTAAAAAAAATAAAAGAATACGTACTGCTAAAAACTTTTTAAAAACAGATTCAAATTTGTTTCACTCAAGTTATCTGAACCCGGAAAATTTGAAAAAAGTGAAATGTTATCGCATAGATCTATTGAGGAATCTTTTTCAATGTTACTTAAGATAATCGATAAACTTTGATCGTCAAAACTATTGATATTATTTTTGTCTAGAACAAAGTTTTTTAGTTCTGTGCTTTTGGTTCCTATTTTACTTTCTATATTCTGCAAATCCGAATGAACGAAATCTTCTTCATCTATATTACATGTCAAATTATCAAATGTGTCATCAAGAGAGTTCGAATAACCGTCATCACTTAAGGAAGTTTTTTTGTTTTCAATAACATTATTGGTTATTTTATTTTCATCAAATCTTAACTGAATTCTTGGGATTTTTTCTTTTTTGTTCCCATAACAACCAACAAATAAGTTCCGAAACCTTTTTTTGGTTTTTGTTGATTTTTCTTTTGCCGCTTGAAGAATATTTTTTACATTAGTAAACATGTTTATCCCACTGTCAAAAGACATTTTTGCGTCTTGTAACGCACTTTGAATGTCCTCTTTTTGATCTTTTTCATTTAGGTCTGTGTTATCTGATATTTTATTTTTATTGCAAAACAATGATTTGAACAGGTTGTTTTTTTTAGAAGCGAATTTTTCATTTATTGAAGGCAACTTTTTATTTTTAAGAGATAATTTTTTAAAGCTTATTCCTGAATAAAAATAATTAATATAGTTAAAAATTTTAAGCTAAAATTTTGTAGTTGCAAAAAAATATTCAATACTTAAATAAAATATATAATTTTTATTTTTACCCTTTAGGAAATTCTTCTTTTCAAATATTTCATTTTTGTTTTTATCTTGTTTGTCGCAAGTGTGACTTTCGACATCGTTTGACATTGTTTAATACTTGATTATTTTTTTTATTATTAATAATTATTTGAAAATTAATTTTTAAATATATTTTGTAGTAAATATAACTAGTTACCGAAAATATCGATTACGATTTAAAAATATTTTTATATCAAATCTCTTTTCAATATAAGTGACGTCAAATTACCTTTAAACTTTTTTCCGGAATAACCGGAAAACCGGAATAAACGTCTTGGAATAGTTGATTTTAATATATTAAATTATTAGTATAAATTTAAAAAATTTCTTTTCTTGAAACTTATTTTTAATAATAAATATAAGTTTTATATATACCTTCGTTATCATAGCTTACATAATATATAATGAAACCTCGTTATTATAAATTGAAAAAAAAAATTGTTGGCAAAAGTGATATGACGTATTACCAGCATCTTTATTAAAACCACCGTCATTTCAACCACCGTCATTTCAACCGCCATCATTTTAAGATTATTGACCAAGTCTCTAATGTCTCTACTACTTTCTTTTTTTTAAATAATCACCTAAAAATTAAATGGTATTACTTGATCCCACCAAAAGTCACCGTGACAAGTTTGAAAGCTTTGCTAGAGCTTAGGAGTTTAGAGAGGTTTGCTTTGCACCGGTTATTTTGGGACAAAATTGTTGAATCCTTTTTATAAGTTGTATCTTTATCATCTAATAGGTTATATTTAAACTACGTTTTGCCTCTAATTTTAAGTTAATGTTAAATAAACTTTCAGAGAGATTCTATCAGCGGCTGTTTTTATGACTAGACAACTCATCCTATTATCTCTTAATAAGGGTACAGCTCTAAAACTCAGTTTTATGGTTTTAAGGCCGGGTGGTAGTCAAGTTTCTCTAACTCTGTTGTAACTCTCAGAGAGACATACTCTATAAACAGCTGTAAAACATTACAGTACTAACAGTGCCATGCTGCGCATGGATGGTGTCCCTGTTCGTACTTTTAGTGAGTATTTTTGAGGCTACATTTGGAGCCTTTGTTAAGGCTTAGAGTTTTTTATTAAAAATAAAGCAATTGCTATTGCCTCATTTAGTACTCAGTAAACTATCTAATGGGCTATTAGATAGTTTACTGAGCACTATTTGTGCTTTGAGTCAAGTTCTTTAGTCAATTTTAAAAATGACTAAAATATCAAAAACTGTAAAACACGAAAGACATAACCAAGTCATAACCAAGTTTTCTAAATCTATCAATCACTAATATTCGTGGTCTTTGAAGTAAGTTTTCTTGAGTTGAATCTTATCTCTTGCAAAGATCACCAGACCTACATGCTTTTTGTCAGACGAATTTTAGCTCAGCTGTCTCGTCTTGTGATGAGACCGCTAAACTCAAATTAGATGATTGTGTTGATGGCTTAATACTCACATGCTTGGCCTTACATTCGTAATTTAATTAATTCGTAATTCGTAAGGCATTTACATTCGTAAGAATTTACCCATTCGTTAAGAAGCTAGTTTCGAATTCACAGATTTTTCTTTTATGTGCTTTTGTTTAGCTCCACTTCACTCTTCACTCACCTTTCACCTTTCACTATGTTCTATATTGCCATTGTTCATCTCATGACTGCACTCTTTTTGATGTTGTTTCTGATAAAATTAACTAAGCCCTCTCTTTGTTCTTCAGGCAATATCGTTGTTGTTGATGAATTTATTGATCATCACACTGAATGGCTTGGTTCTAGTGTCAATGACTCTGCGTGTGTTAACTCAGGAAAAAAAGTTCTATAGAATTTCTATAAACTTTTGAAACATATGACCTATAGAAATTCTATAGAATTCTATAGAATTTCCATAGAATATCTATTAATTTCTTTAGAAATTGCTATAAAACTTTTTTTTCTATAGAAAACACTTTTCATAATCTCATTTCTTGATTTTCATTAACTTTAGTTAAACATTAAAAAAAATTAAAATAATATTTTTTAAATTCTCCTAACACAAAAATTTTTTTAGTTAGGACCTTTTCAAACTAACGCGACGAACTCTCATTGACAGCGGGAAGTTGCGGCGATTTAGGGTTCTCTACTAACAACTAATCCATTCATTGAGTTGATATTATTCGTAAGAATTAAGAAAGTAAATGGCAGTAGAGGTCCGAGACCAAGACAAAGACCAATACTCTAGCCTTTCAAGACTAATACTTTTGGCTTCAAGACCAATACCAAGATAGTTAAATATGAGTCTCAAGACCTACATATCTGGTGTGAACTTGTATAAGCGCGAAGCAGTTGCAAAAACTGGTATAAGTGTGAATTGGCATAAGAATTTACACTTATGCCGATGCTTTCAAATTCTTTTAGCGCACATATACCAGTTTGTACGCCAATTTATGTTTTGCATTTTTGAAATTTGCACTTATGCTAATTTGCAAACTCTTTTGGTGCACAAGTGCCAGTTTTTGCAACCACTTTGCCCTTAAGCCAGTTCGCACTTATGTCAATTCGCTCTTATGCTTATGTTTGGAAATTCTTTTGGCGCATTCATTCAAGTTCGCATTTAGACCAAATCACACTTGTGCCAGTTTTTGCCTTTTTTCACATTTATGCTAGTTTGCACTTACGCAAATTTGCACTTATTCCAATGTTTTCGAATTCTTTCAACGCATTTATAAGTGCGTAGTTATGCATAACTATGTCAATTTTTACGCATAATTATATCAATTTTCACTATAAAATTAGCTTTGCACTTCTGCCAATATGCACTAATGCAAGTTCGCATTTACGTCAGTTTGCACATATGAAGATTAGCTGCTATGAACTTTAATTTAAAAAAAATACTTTTAGTTACGGGGTAACTGACTCAATGCATTTAATCAGTCGCCCCGTAATTAAAAGTATTTCTAGCAATTATTGATTTGAAATAAATCTCAAAAAATGTATAAGTATAAAAAAATATCTAAAGTTTAAATTTAAAAGTTTAAGCCGACTCGGCTTCCCAAAGTTTAATAATGCAAAACAAAAAAGTGTAGTCAAACTAATTGTGTGTAAACTTCTATTGATTTTCAAAAGTACTCAAAATTTGTACTCAAAACTTAGTAGGAAAAAGCAATTCAAAAATTAAAAAAAATTTTCGAAAGCTTTTGCTCTTGAACTTTTTTTCAGTCGATTTGTTCAAATAAGGAAAAAGATATTGTTGGCGTTTTTTTCATTAGAAGGTAAAATTTCCTTTTTTAAAGATTTCCTACATTTTCAGCAGTTATCTATGTATTTTAATTTAAATGCGTCAATAAAATTTTATATTGAAAAATTTTTAGACAAAATGACACATCTTGAGAAAATATATATTTTTTCTTTTGACGCTACAAATTAATTTTGATACGAAATATTCTAAAGAGTTTACTAAAGATATTGCTGCCATAAACTGATAAAAAATCTAATTAGTCAT
>NC_088932.1:19195000-19265000 GCF_038396675.1 Hydra vulgaris | reverse complement strand
AAAGGGTGTTTTTTTTAGAGGTATAGAACTTTAAGTTGGCATTACTGTTCAAGATGGCGACCGGTTTAACAGGTGACAAGTGATTTATTCTCAGTTTGGTTTGGCAATTCATCATGAATAGGCTCACGCCTGAACAACGCTTGCAAATAGTTCAATTTTATTTCGAAAATAATGGTTCTGTGCGGAATACGTATCGCGTTCTACGTCCATTTTATCCTCGACAAAATCATCCATTAGAGCAGTTAATTCGATTAACCATGGAACGATTAAACATGCACCACGTTTACTCTTATTGATAACTCGCATCCCCAGAGACGCTGTACGGTGCGTACAGAAGAAGCTATTGCTACTGTAGAGCGTAGCATTGCGGAAGACCCGAATGAGTCTATCCGCCATCGAGCACAGGAATTG
This sequence comes from Hydra vulgaris, assembly GCF_038396675.1. Classification (NCBI taxonomy): domain Eukaryota; kingdom Metazoa; phylum Cnidaria; class Hydrozoa; order Anthoathecata; family Hydridae; genus Hydra; species Hydra vulgaris. The sequence goes on along the minus strand of NC_088932.1, from coordinate 19,264,589 downwards.
GATCTGTGTCCATCCACTGTATGGAAGATTTTGCGGAAGGATCTTGGTATGCGTGCTTACAAAATCCAACTCGTGCAAGAATTGAAGCCAAACGATCATCAAGCAAGGCGTAGATTCGTCGAATGGGCCCAAAACGAGATTGCCGTTGTTCCCGATTTTCATAAGCGAATTTTCTTTAGCGATGAAGCGCACTTCTGGTTGAATGGTTACGTCAACAAACAAAACTGCCGCATTTGGAGTGAAGATAATCCTCAAGTGTATGTCAAAACACCGTTACATCCAGAAAAAATGACTGTTTGGTGCGCTTTATGGGCTGGTGGAATCAACTTCTTCAAAAATGATGATGGCCAGAACGTTACAGTCAATGGTGATAGGTATAGAGCCATGATTACAAACTTTTTCATTCCTGAATTGAACAACCATGATGTCCAGGAGCTGTGGTTTCAACAAGACGGCGCAACATGTCACACAGCTCGTGCCACAATCGATTTATTGAAAGACACGTTTGGTGACCGCCTAACTTCACGTTTTGGACCTGTGAATTGGCCTCCGAGATCTTGTGATTTAACACCGCTAGACTACTTTCTCTACATAGCCCCTATGTAAAGTCATTGGTCTATGCGGATAAGCCACAAACGCTTGACCATTTGGAAGACAACATTCGCCATGTTATTGCCGATATACGGCTACAAATGTTGGAAAAAGCCATCAGAAATTGGACGTCCAGATTAAACTACATCCGAGCCAGCCGTGGCGGTCATATGCCAGAAATTATATTTAAAATGTAATGCCACAAGATTATCTTTCTAATAAAAAAAAATTCTTGTCAATCGAATAATCCATCGTTGTTTTATTGCAATTTAAAGTTCTATACCTCTAAAAAAAATACTCTTTATATATATAAATATATATATATATATATATATATATATATATATATATATATATATATATATATATATATATATATATATATATATATATATATATATAGGGGAACACGGGGCAAGATGACGAACGTTTCGAAAAACGCCTGTATCTTAGTCAATATCTGTCCCAAAAATTAAAACTTGATTTAAAAGTGATAAAAAATCACTCCGCGTCACTGATGTATAAAAAAAACACTCTAAAATTAGAAAATTGCTGATGAAAAACTAATTAAACGATGTTAACTCAAATCGTCATCTTGCCCCGCATACGGGGCAAGATGACGATTTGAGTTAACAAAGTTTAAGACTTAACAAAAAGAAAACTCTATGAAGTTATAAACGCCTTAAAAACCATCATTAAAAATTCTTTTTTATTAAAAAAGTAATACAAGTAAAGGTGTAATTTTTTAAACTAATAAATTATACATTTATATCGGACAATGCGAAAAAAACAGTAACAACCTATTAATCAGTTTGTAGCAAACTCCAACGCAACAAAATAAAACTATTGTCAAACAAATATTGTATTCCGTATTAAAATAATGACTGAACATTATATATATATATATATATATATATATATATATATATATATATATATATATTTATATATATATATATATATATGTTCATTTATATATATATATAAATATATATATATATGTATATATGTTCATTTATATATATATAAATATATATGTTCATTTATATATATATATATATATATATATATATATATATATATATATATATATATATATATATATATATATATATATATATATATATATATATATTTAAATATATGTATATATGTTCATTTATATATATATATATATATGTTCATTTATATATGTATACATATATATATATATATATATATATATATATATATATATATATATATATATATATATATATATATATATATATATATATGTATATCTAAGTGTGTATATGGGTATGTATATCATGTGTATATGTATGTATGTATGTATGTATGTATGTATGTATGTATGTATGTATGTATGTATGTATGTATGTATGTATGTATGTATGTATGTATGTATGTATGTATGTATGTATGTATGTATGCATGTATGTGTGTATGTATGTATGTATGTGTGTGTATGTATGTATGAGTGTGTGTATGTATGTGTATATGTATGTAGTATGTGTCTATGTGTTTTATTTGTATATGTCTATGTGTTTACTTGTGCTCATTCAAATATTCTATATGCACATATGATGTTATGTATCTACTTACACGTAAGTGACTGGAATGACCGTCAAAACTAACCTACTTGCCTAAGAACGGCTGAAATTATTTAATGTTGCTACACGTGAGTCAAAACTTTTACAAAATCCCAAGTGGAAAATATTCATCATATGAAAATAAAAATCTTTTTAATTAAAAATTCATTAAGACAATTGTGATATACTGAACAATATTCAACAAAGACAATCATGATATACTTGAAAAAAAAAATGATGGACTTAGATCAATTCGATATGTATTTCTAGAAGTGTTTTGCAATGGTTGAGAAAATATAAATTTTAAAGAAAAATGAAAAATTCGTCAAAATGATATATTTCAAGTAAGTTTAAAGAAAACTTTAAATACTATTTTTATTACCAACAAACTATTAGTATAAGTTTACCTAAACTTTTATTGACGCGTCAAACTTTAGCAGTTCTATTGACAAGACCTCTCAGTCTATTTTAAGTTTCTGCGTTCTTTATTTTTATTTAATTTTTATGTTAATTTTCACATAATTTTCAATTGTAAACTTATTTAATTTCTATACAATTGTTATTAAAATTTTAATGTAAGAACAAAAAAAAATCTAGATGAAAACAACGCATTGATTTCATTGATACATTGATTGACGATTGACAAATCTTCATGAAATCAACGCATTGATTATGTACCTACTAAAATTTCAAAAAACGTTGGATTTTAATATATAGCTTATAACTGCCTGAATAAAAACCGAAAAAAATGTATTCTTTCACTTGAGAACATACTCAGATACTTCTAATATTATAAAAAATTTTTACAACTTTTGTTTTTTACCAGCTTGAATTTTATTACTCTATTTTTACTTTATTTCTTAATGCTCATCTTTATTTGGCTTGTTAAAACTTTAGATTCTAACGTTCTTATGATCTTCTTTTGAATCCTAGCTTATATTTGAATGTTTACAGTTTATCATTTATACATATTTATGTGCACATTTGTATGTAAAATTTAAATCCAATAATTATTATTTTATTTAATATATTTGTTTATAATAATCCAATAGTTATTATGAACAAATATATTGAAGAAAATTTAGACAGTTTTATTTTTTTTATTTTTTATTTTATTACAATAAATACTTTAAACATATAACTATTTACTTAAACATATAAGAATTTACTTAAAACCATTTCTCTTGTTTATCACTCTTTTTTTTTTTTGTCTGTTAATTTTGTAAAACATTTTTTTATATCGCTATAACTGTTATGAATTATCGTGTGACGAAGAAAATCCCAGTCTATTTTTTCATATTTCTCAGTTTAGAAAAGTTAGCTTTATTTCTATAGAAGATAATGTTTAAGCAAACTTATAAGAAAAAAAATATTTACTCAAGAAAACAATGAATGCAGTTGTTGCAACTTGATTTGTTTTTTGAACCTTTTGTTTAGACAAAAATTCAGTAATATGATATCTTTAAATAATTCACTTCTGTGAGCTCAGTTATATCGTATTAATAATCGTAGTAAAACTAGTTTCTATGAATGAAATTAAAAAAAATAAAACTTACACACAATAGACTCTGGCATGTACGTCTATGTTTATTTTACGAATCATCATTTAAAAAGCCGGCCTTTGATTCGGATGCTGGTTCATAATTTTTTTTAATCAAAGTTTTGAAATTCTGATATAAATATATATATATATATATATATATATATATATATATATATATATATATATATATATATATATATATATATATATATATATATATATATATATATATATATATATATATATACATAATTCACGGCTCGTGGATATGTATACGTATATATAGATAGATAGATATACATTTATTATAGATCTATCAGTATGGTACCAAATGAAACTATTATTCTCTGGAAACTTAAACTTTTATCTTTTTAATTTGTATAGTATTTTATTCAGAATTTTTCTAACTGCCCAAAAGCAGTTCGGAGAATAATATAGCATCTCTTGCAGATAAATCCGACTATTTTTTAATGAGCTTTTGTTAGTAGATGAATATTTCTGAATTTTTCTGATTTAAATGTTGTGATTCAAATCTTGACAAATCTTGTGTTTCATAAACACAATTTTAAAAATTTTGAAAATTATTTTCAAAATTTTTTATTTACATTTGCTTTATTTGTTGCTTTATTTTTTTTACAAAAAAAATAAAAGGTAATTTGATAGATACCCCCGACCTTGTTGCCTCTGATTTGACCGACCTTCTGAAAGAATAATGCAGTAAAACAATGACAAAAGCACAAAACACTACTAATATAATTTGAAAGAACGAAGGCGACAGCAATCTTACTACCTTGTGTGAAACAAGTGTTTTACAATCACCTGTTTGCTTTATTTATTAAAATACTACGTCTATAAAATTTGAATTAAATATAAAATTGTTTATTCCTAGTTGTTTTTTTTTAATATTAGTTATATCAAAAACTTGTTAAATAGTTTGTTTTATGACAAGTTTGTATTATCTATTTTATTTCATGATCTATTTTGCTTAGGAAATAAAAATCCCTAAAAAAATATCCTCAGAGGGTTTATTATATTCTCTACTTCTTGACTATTCGTTTGCGTGGCATGCAGCGTACAAAAGAATATTTAATGAGTGAAATAACTGACATAAAAATAAATTATGTCAATCATTTTGTTATTTTTATCAAAGTTTAAGTGTTTATAATTTGTAAAATTTTTCTTAATTTGATATTTGTATAAACAAATACTTTTTGATGAATGCAAAAATGTGCTAAATAAATATAACTGTGTTTAAAATGTAATATTTATACTTTTTATAACATGTTTATCCAAGTTCAAATAATATATATTTTTACTTCTTTTTTTAAATTAAAAGTATATATTTTTTTTAAATTTAGATAACCAATATATTGCTGGTATAACAAAAGAAAATGATTTTTCAAAAATAATCAACATAATATCATACTTTCAATCAGAAAAAATGATCACAATCAGTGTTGCATTCTATTTACTGCGTAAGTATAGTTGAGGTACTATTTGTAATAAAAGCATATAATATACATATAGACACATATGTGCATATATGTAAATATCAAAATGGATACTTTATATTATCACATGTAACTTGTTGTGTCGAATTTGCAAAATCGGCAGCTTTTTTGTCATTTTAATGTACATACTTTGACTGAGCGTTAGGGCGAACATGCAGCGGAGTGTACATACTTTGACTGACTGTAAGAGAGAATATGCAGTAGAGTGCACCTACATCGACTAATGGTAAAAGTTTGGGCAAGCAGTTTTTTTGTTTTTGACTTTTTATTTATGTCTGTATTGCGTTCATTGCAGATTACTCAGAAGCGGCAAAAAAGCTGCTGATTACGCGAACTTGGCAGTTACGCAAATTCGACACGGAAGGGGAGAGTGGGGAGAAGTGGGACACGAATTTTATTTCAGGGTAATTGCAATATCTTTTTTATTTGATATATGAACTGAACCAAACTAGTCTTAACAAATAAAGCAGTGTTTGGGGCACCGAATGCACCCCCTAAGATTGACAGAATGTTTCAATAAAGTATATATTTTTTAGTTTAAGAGAAACCCTGCTATTGGGGTAAGGTGGGACAAGAGTGGGAGAAGTGGGACAAGTGTGCGGGAGAAGCGGGACATTTGGGGGAGATGTGGGACTATATAAAAACGACGCCAAATCTAGTTAAATATTAATTTTAGTAAATTTTGATTTTAAAGTTAAGTTTAGTTTAAATAAAACGCGGCAGTGGAGTAGTGGTAGAGCGCTTGGCTTGTAAGCGAGAGGTTCGGAGTTTGACTCCCACCACGCCCCTGGAAGTACCACGCTCAACTTAGTTTCTCCGCGCAGCGGGCTTTGTTCGTAAAGTTTCATGTTTTCGAGTTAAAGAGTTGAGAGAGGGTTTTAAACACACAAAAAAAATATTTAAAAATGCGTAGCCTCCTCGCCTGAATTGGTCCCCTTGGAGAGGTGAATAATAGAAAAAAAAAATCAAATTGTCAATGCCTTTTTCAATCAAATTAAGATTACATTTTAGAAAATAAAATTTCTTTATTAAAAAAAGAAAAAAACTATTTTACATTTGAGGTCCTAAAGTTCACTTGGAAAATGACTTCAGCTTTTGTTCTTGATGTTGTTCCAGCAAGCGGTTGAGACAGGACTGTTTTTATATCACTAATATTCACACTAGGAATGTCATTAATTCTAGGTTTGACAAATTTAGAAGTTTCTTTATTCTGGCATTACATGAAGCTGACCTCTACATCAAAATTTTTTCTATTTCTTTCTGCACTATGCCTACATAATAAAAAATGGTGTTTTTACTACAAATCTGGAAAAGAAGATATTCACTGACACTCACATTTTGAATAACGCTAAAAGAAACAGTTTCCAATTCTTCTTCAAACTCTAGTGAGTAACAATTGGCAGAAACATCAATTGTTATTTTTTTGAAATCTACATCAAGGTAACTGTTTATTTGCGTAATATAAAACAATATTAATTGCGTTTACTTTTTTTTTGTTTAATACTTCATCTTTTATTCTTAAAATCTCTGGTGTTGATGTGGCTATCATACACTTTTCCTTTTTATGTCCATGTCTTAAAAGCTTACAAGAAGATACCTGCAAAATATATATCAAAGTATTATATAATTATAGAATTTAAAGAAAACCTAAACTAAAAATATTTAGTTTAAATTACCTTTAGATAACCACGTAAAATCTCAGGAGAAAATACAGTTAAGTTTTCTTTTACTACTTTATGTTGCACACCCAAACCTGAGATATCTGAAAGAATAACACTTGCATTAATTTCTCGCATGAGTCTTCTTTGCATGATTCTTGAGGCGCATCTCAATCTGTTACAACTGCTTCATGTTGCACATCCAAATCTGAGATATCTGAAGAAGGAGCAGTTATAATTGATTTCTCACATGAGCCTTCACTGCATGGTTCTTGAGACACATCTCTATCAGTTACAACTGATGATAAATTCCTGTCACAAAATCCTGTGCAAAATCCTGACATAATATTTATTGGTGTGGAAGATTTTTCCATGCTTGTCGAATGAGACTGGCCATCTCATAAATTGTAATGGCTTGTCCTGGATTGCTAAGCATCCAGCTATTGCCAGCTGTGTTAAAATATGTTTTTATTGGACCAAAAATAGACCTACCTAAAGGTTGTGTCCTATGTGAAGTATGTGGTGGCAAAGTCATCATACAAATATGGTTCTCTTTTGCAAATTCAAGTGAAAAGTGGCTTTCATGATTATCCATAATCAATAAAACTTTGTGATCGGCTGTTGGGCGTGCAAACTTAACAAAATGTTTTAAAACATCTATAAATATTTCAGCATTCATCCATCCAGATTAATTGGTTAATCCAATAGAACCTTCTGGTGCTCCTTTCATTAGTGGGTTTTTAGATAATTTTCTTGGAAAAACAATAACAGGGGGTATTGCTACACCAGCTGCGGAGACAATGCAACACACTGTTACTAATTCACCTCTTTCTTTAGATGTTATTTGCCCGAATTGCTTTGTTCCCTTTGATGCAGTGATACTAGGAGTTTTTTGCACAGTAGTAAAACCTGTCTCATCAAGATTAAAAGTTTTAAATGATGTTGCTTCAGACTCTGATATACCTTCTTGTAATTTATTAAAGAAAATATCAATAGTACACCAATTAAATGCCGATGCTCTCGCAATTTAAGTTGCCTCTGGTTTTCTAACAGATAGTTTTGGGTTTCTTTTTAAAAATCCTGTAAACCAATTTCGACCAGTCTTTTTTTGTTCTATCCAACGCAAGGGACATTTTATTTTGTTTGCTTGAGCCATTTCAAAAGCTAGAGCTCTTATTTGAACTGGCGTAAGGCCATATATATACTATATCAGAACATGACTTTAGATAAGTGCTCAGTGTTTTTTTTTGTGTTAAAGAGAAAATCATAGAGTGTTGATAATTTGCTTAAAGATTAGCAGCTGGGTATTGACACTTTTTTTTATACACCTATAAAGTGCAGACTTAGAAATGTCAGCTGAATATGCTGCCTCTCTAAGGTTTATCCCATTTTCCACTTCGGCTACAGCAACTTTCAAAATTTTTTCTGAAACATCTGGAGTTTCACTTTTTCTTTTAGAAACTCAAGGCATGACTTGAAATTTAAAAGAAATTAGGTTTGATAAAAAAATTATTTATTTGTAATGGTATTAAGGTTACTGTTATTACTATATCTTATATCAGACTATTATGAAATTATGATTTTATTTATGCATGCCTTTTGTTTTTCAAATGTTTTCAAATTATTGATGTAAAAAGAATTCTTAATTTACTCCAAACTATAATGATGAATCAACTTAAATTTATCTTTGATAAAGATCTCTCTTTCCAAATTTTGTTTTAAATCCACTGCATAAGATCTAAAACTAAAATTAAGTATTTCAATAAAACGTATTAATATATTTTTTTAAAAACAATAAAAAGTCGTAGCTAAAATGTTCTACAAATTTCCGCAATAAAGTAACGCAAAACTGTAAAGGAGAAGTGGGACAGCGACTTTTTTCCCGCTTCACCCCTATGTTGGGAAGACGAAATAAAACTAAAATTACAGCCACGCAGTTAAAGCTAAAATATAAACTTAATTACTAAATGTTAGATGATAAGTGCACTTCCCTATAAAATAGAAAATTTGGTGCAAAAACAGTCGAAAATAAATACATACATGAGTTACTAGACTTTCAGCAAAAGTACTTATTTGGGGTACTTTCAAAAAAAAGGGTTTTCACCGCGCGCAGGAAGGGGAAATGATATCTACTAAAAAGAGCACATAAAATCTATACGTTTACATTAAATAACAGTAATTAGGCTCTGCAGCGAAATAAAATTATAGGGGTGTCCCACTTCTCCCGCGTTCCACTTCTCCCCACTCTCCCCTATACTTAAAAAGTCCTCAATAAATAAACTAAGGCTGTATAATATATGTTACTGTTACCCAGAATACTAGGAATTGACGAAGTTGCTAATGTTTAGTATACTTTCTTGTCAAACTTTTATTAAGACGTTGGGCGTTTTTCACGTTTGCTAACTCGAATAAGCCATTTGAGATGTATAGGGATAGGCGAATGGAAGTGTACAAACATTGACCAACTTACATATGAATAAGCGCAGTTAGGGTACATGCATCAACTGGATGTTTAAGTTTGGGAAAGTAGCTTTGCAAATGAAAGAATAATTTCTATGTTTGCGGACGTAAAGGAAACCGTCCCAATAAAAATTTGACAAAAGCCAACCTTAATATTCATATAACCAAAGCTAACTTTAATATTGATTAGTTTTTTGCTTCATTTTTATTTTTTTACTTACATAAAAGCCAACTTTAATTTTTTATTTTTATTTTTACATACGTAAACTTTTTGTTATTTTTATACACATAAACTACTAAACAATAATTAATTTTGCGATTCATTTTTCTGTGTTTTATATTTCTAATTTTCTGGTAAAGATTCCAACTAACTTCAAATTTTGTACAGTTATTCTTTATAATTAGCCTTATGTATTGAGATTAAAAAAATTATTAGTAAAATTTTTTGGTCCATTATATCAGAAATTTGATTTTAAATTAGGCTCATTGAAAAATCTTACAACGCTTTAAAATAAAAAAAATTCAACAAAACTTTTATCTCAGGGCATTTATTTACATAAAAGGTTATAAAATTGCAAAAATTAGAACTTGAAACATTTTGCTTTTTGAGATATCTTTGCCAAGATTTTAGCATGTTTTTGACCTAAAACCACCTCTTTTTGCCAAAGACTTTTGACAAAGTCGGTCATGTTTAACTTAGTTAATCGAATAAATGCTTCTTTTTTGAGAGTTGAAGTGTGTTTTCTCATTGCTGTGTCAGATAATTCAGTTGTAAACTGCCTGTTTAATAGGGATGTTCCGGAATTACAATATTTATGGTCGGAATGCCAAAATTTATTTTTTCATTTTTTTTAGAATTGTGACACAGACTGTGTAAATTATATCAAAAAATCATTGTCGTACAGGGCAATGACAAACTAAAATAAACCTAGATAAAAAAATACAAATTTCTTAACAAACACAGTGTAATTTTAGGTAACGCAACAGTTAAGCAGTCTAAAGTAATTTTATTTTTTTACTTGTTGCACTCTCATTCAGTTGAGGGTTTTTTTATCATTTGGAATTTTAATCGAAATAATAAAATAAAAAAGATTGCTGCCCCATGCTAAACCTTTAGTCAATGTAGCAGTACTTTTTAGTAGCAGCAAGCAATAAGATAGTCCATGTAGCAACACTCTCTTGTAGCAGTAGACTATAAGATAATCGATGTAGCACCACTCCATTTTTGCCGCAGGCTATAAGATAGTCAATGTATGTACTAAAGTAACAATAATTCTTTATATTTATATTAAAAAGTCACCACTTTTAGCTAGTCTACTCAAGAAAGCCCAACAAGCAAAAAAATAAAATTAATTTAGACCGCTTAACAGTTGCTTTGCCCAATTTTATTTGTAGTAACTACTTATTATTATTTCATTATTATTATTATTATTATTTTATCAATCACCCTCTGTAAAATACATTTACAAGGTAAAAATACAAACTAAGAAAAATGAGATTTAAAAAAGTCATTTAGGAATGTTTTTTTCAAGTGTATTTTCAAAAATTGTTCGCTGTTGTTTTACTTTCCAACATTGAACCGCCTGTACCAAAATATAATGAATAGCTTCTGGAATTACATTCTCTAAGTCTCTAAGTTTTACTTTTTTTTTAACCAGCATTAAGATTTTCATATTCAGTTTATGAATACTACATAATTCTTTTATATCATCTAAAAAATAGATTTAACTGAACAGTAGTTAAGTTGGAAATTAATGATTTCAAAGGTTACTTAATTGTTTAAAAGGCGGATAAATAGATTTATTTTGTTTGGTGTATATAATTCGACATCTCTATAATTTTAAATAGCCGTGGCGCAGTGGTTAGAGCAGCCGTGGCGCAGTGGTTAAAATAATAATAAATAGAGAGTGTATATAGTTTTTACTATACTTGAAGACATTAAAACCCAATTTAACTGCTCTCCTTCAAAGTGTGACGAGTCTTTTCATTGTTGACTCTTAATTTTCACAGAGTTCTAGACCGTGGGTTAGCGTTGGAACTGCTAATGATTTATATAATTGAATAATAGACCTTCGATGTGCATACCGGAATCCAGATTGAATCAGAGTTTCAATCTGGATTCCGGTATGCACATATTCATTTTTAATAAGTGAAGCAAAAATTGATTTTTTTTGTACCCCAAGTAAAGCCGAGATGGTTAAGCTTCTTATGAGGTATAATTTGATGGTCGTCTAGGGATATTGTGCAGTTCATTGATTTTCTTTTTCCGGAGAGAGAAGGTTTCGTTTTGACAGCATTAAACTTAATGCCGTTAAAATTGTTGTGCATGTTACACGTTGCAATAAGTTTTTTTAGGCCCAAGAGAGTAGAGCTGAGAAAAAATGATGTCATCAGCATAAGCTACAACACCAGTCAAGTTTCCGTATATAGTAGTACCGACAATTTCATCATATTTTTATAGTTTCGAGTAGCTTTTTAGTGTATATGTTATATAGGTAGGGTAACAGAATCGATCCTTGTCTCATTCCTTGGTTAAGATCAAATGAGACTGATTTGGAACTTAGGTATAAGACAGTTGCACTGCCGCTACGGTATAATGAAGACCTAGTGTTAACTATTTAAAGAGGTAGATTTTTATCAAAATAAAATTGATTAAAAGAAATATCCCAGTTGCAGCTATCAAAAGCCTTTTCAGCATTTAGTGAACATAAATAAATGGGCGGATTATTGCGGTTATAATGCCTAGTTTTTTTGCTTACAACAAATTCAACATGGAGGGTTGAGCTCTTATTATTAAAATCGAATTGAAGTTGATGAGTTTCTTTTGTCTCCGGGCGTATGAGTAAGATAGGGTATTCTAAAAGTTTAGTAAATATTGGAATAATGCTTATACCACGGTAATTGTTTGGATCGATGAGTGATTTTTTGTAGGATTCAACTAAAGGTATGATAGTTGACGTTGACATTGGTGTAGGGGTCCATCCGTAATTAACTGAAAAGTGAAACAATTTTCTTAACCATTGTGTTATTGCGACACATTGGGGATGTTTTAAGTGTTCTGCAGAGATATTGTAATGATTCCTGCATTTATTTGATTTTAGACAAGAAATAGCTGTTTTAATATTTTCGTCAGTAATTAATATCTCATCAGGATTTTTGCAAGGTCGAATTTGAAGGTTAGTAAATCCATCAGTTATTCTCTCAGTGTTTAACCGTTTTTTAAAAATAGTAGCAAACTCAGCGGTGATGGATTCTTTATCTTTTTTTATTTTTTATAGCAAAAAGTTTTGAATTTGAACCCTTTTTTTATACATCTAAAAGTAATTGTTAATCGCAATTTGAATTTGATGAGAGCATTCAAAATTCAGCATGTTTGAAGATAAGTAGATATCATTTACGTAAATCAGAAACAGTAAGGGTTCAAGAATAGAGCCTTGAGGAACTCCGCAGCTTATTGTTTCTAACTTTGTACACGTTGAATCATAAGATACTCCTTGTTTTCTATTTTTAAGGTAACTTTGCTGCTATTTTAAGTTGCTATTTATTACTCCATATGTTTCTAGTTTGTACAAGAGAATTTTATGATCAACAGTGTCAAGAGCTTTCCACAAGTCGATAAACAAGCCGAGAGTATAACTTTTTTTAGCAAACCCATCCAGAATTTGACTGGCTTAATTAGTTACTGCGTGATGTGTTGAATGTCCTTTTCGAAACCAAACTGTTTGATGATAAGATATTATGTTTTTCAAGATATCTATACAGTCTGATATACTATTATATTAATCGCTTCAGAGCATCTAGATGACGGATTTCTTTAATCAACTCCTTTTCTTTTACATCAATTACGTAGAGATTTTTATTTTTTATTACATAGATTTACCAGGACTTTTGCATTTTTCTTTCAGACTAAGTTTTTCTTCATCACTAGAAGGAAATGGAGAACACCATATGAACGAAAAAGTATCTGTCATCTTTTGAGCTGTATTTATTCTGTATCTTATCTGCTGGAGCAGCGTGTCAAAAGCAACATAAAACACGGTCAACTCAAAACCCTTTGACTCGTCTTTGTGGAGGTGAACTGCGTTCATCAACTCACCGTGAAGTGTTTTCCTTTTCCTTGTCCTTTTCTTAACAAAATCATTTGAAACGCAAACAAAGCTAACCTAGATGCAATCAGTTTTGCTTCTTGGAGGATTTAGGGCCAAGAAGAACGTAGTCGGTCAAGATCATCAGTTAGAATCTTTAAAAACTTTGACTCGTCATCCAAAGAAATGCTTTCCGATTGAAGAAGGAGACAGAAATCGTTGATACATAGGAGAGCCTTGAACCAGAAAAAAGCCAAGACAATCAGTTCAAATGATTGAATCCACTTTTTGAGTGCCTTAACTAAAGTCAGTTGATGATCTTCTAAATCAAGTTCTTCAAGAAGTTTCAAGGACTTCAGTATTTCTTTTGGTCGTTTCGACAATGGCCGGGCAGCCTCTATGCGTTCACCTTGTTCGGAACGTTTGGTGAAGGGACTGCCCAGTTGCCTCAGTCAAATTTTCCAGCGCATCGGACGAAAATACTGCGGTTGGATGTTGCCAAAATAGTTTTTGACTACTGTAGAGGATTCTGCACAATAAACGCCAGCTAGATTAAAATTATGCGCACTGCAAGGCATGAAGAAAGCTTGAGGATTTTTCTCGAGAATGATGGCCTAAACTCCTTTGTATACATCAGACATATTAGCCCCGTTATTACGTTATCATAGCCCTGGCCCCTACAGTTCTTTAAATTAATATGGCTTTGATCTAAAACGTCTATAATCAACTTCGCAATGCCAGAACCCTTTTTTTTCCCTAATTTTCTACCTTCAGAAAACGTTCTTTAACTATTCATTGGTTGTCAGATCCTAGGCAGACAAATCAAAGAACAAAGGTGGTTAGTTCCCTATAAAACACGTCCGGAGTTCCACCGACAATAATGGAAAAATAAATGGCTGTGTGGACCGCTTTTGTAATAGCAGCAAAAACAGTTTCATCGCATGCCATAATAAACTAACTTTGAGTTCTCCAGCTCATATAGTGTGCTTGCATTCTTGTTCTTTGTTGTTGGTGTCGAGAAACTTCTTATAGATGGAACTAAAGCGTCTTAATGTATTTCCTCGACAGCTCAAGGGTGGCTAAAAAATTACCACCATCATACTTGTCAAGCATTTTTGACGAACCTAAACAAATATGAACATAATATTTAAATAAAGATTATATCTAGAATAACATTCCAAACAACATTAAAGTTATTTTGTGAACATAAACTGCTAACACACCTCGAAAACTTAGATTTCTCGAAGCTAAATGGAGAGTGACTTCCAGGATGCAGCGTAAAATTTCATACCACTTAGATGCCTCATTTCTTATTGACTTTTCTAGTTCTGAATCGATTCCGGTCTGATTTTTCAAGGCTTCAAAGGCTGGTTTCCAGACGATGTATGATTTCTGTGGCCTTCTGGGCCTCTGTTGAAGGCCACTACAGACGAGGAGGCTACTTAATTGTGGTTATAATCCTCTCTCAACTCTATAACTCTGAAACACGAAACTTGACAAACAAGGTCGCTGCGCAGAGAAACAAGTTGAGCGCGGTACTACCAGGGACGTGGTGGGGATCGAACTCGGAACCTCTCGCTTATGAAGCGAGCGCACTACCACTACACCACTACCGCATTTTTCATAGTTTTCTTCAATTATCTTCTATTCCGCCATTCCACATCAAAAGGAAAGACTGAAAACCAGGGCCAAAGTTTTGCTTTTGTCCAAACATAGAGTAGGAAAAATAAACAAAAGCATTTTCAGTTACACTCCAGATAAGCCGGTCTCTGTTTATCCTCACTCCGTTGAGAGAAGTTTCGTAAAAAACGGAGGTACGAACTTTTTTGTTTGTTGAATCTCTAGGAAAAACTGCCGTATTATGAGGTGGTCCATTTATTATGGCTAGAGCGCGTTCGACTTTGGATAAAACCCTCATCCACAAATCGGGTTTGTTCCTACCTGCTTGATCACCCAGTTGAATCGCCTCTTGATCCTAATTTTAAAAAAGCATTTGAGAATTGTGGTATGTTTTTAATATCTGCAGATATTAAATGATATGTTTTTAAAATCTGCAGATACTAAGTGATATGTTTTTATTATCTGCAGGTATTTCATAAAATAAGAATGCGTCCCAAACTCACCAGATAATGATCTTCTTCTTCATAGACCGTTGAAAAATTTGATAGGGGAAGTTGGCTTTCTTGAACTCAAGCGTTCAACGCTGGTGGTAGCATGGTTTGTCTTACAAAGAATTGACTTTACAGTTTTGAAATGAATTTTTGAATATAAGATTGTGAATAAAAAAAGTAAAGCTATTAACCTATACCTTGACTACTTTGTCAGACGTAGAGTTATTAGGTGCTTTTATTTTTTAAACTTTATCGAAGCCACACTCTTCCGAAGTTCGTTTGTTCTTGTATTTTTTGACAAATTTCAACAGCTTTTTTTCTGCCCTGGGACCCTGAATCATGCTTTCGAAAACTGGACATGACGTTTTTACTCTAAAATGTGTGTTACTTAATTTTAAATAAAATATAAAAGTTTTTCATTTCTTTCGAAATCAAAATGAGTTTTTCATAGAATTTAATTCTCAAAGGAATTAAAGAGAAAAAGAGTTAAATGCAATTTCACAATATCAAATTAATTGGAATGAATGTACTGTGAAAAAATATTTGAAAAGTGTTGGAATGATAGTAACTTTATGTAACATAACGTTAATAATGTTTTAAAACCTTTCGTTCGGATAAGTGTTATGTAATTCAAATTTTAACTACATTTAAATTGGAGCCATTGCAATCAGCCTTCCACGCAGAAAAAATAGAAGTTGTGAATTTTCTATTTAACTTAACCTAAATTTCAATTTTATTATTTTCATGTTATAAAATTCTAAAAATCTTACAAAATATCTTTTGAAAAAATTAAAATCTTCTATTTTGTCTTTAATTTTTTGCTTAAATTTATGCAAATAATCTTCCTTTTTTTCCTCTCTTGACAATTATGACCATAGTCATTAAAACGTTTACAAAATGTTACAAGCCCGTATTGTAGATGGGGTTCTAGTTCCTGGTCCCTACTATAGTTTCTAGTGAAACTATAGTAGGGACCAGGGGGACTTTGGTATAATAGAGCACCAGCCGTCAGAATGTAAAAAATTTTGGAAAATCTTAAAATAGTTATTTTATATCATTATGTCCAAATCATAGACCAACTCATAAACCTATTACATACCTCCAAGTTTTTTGCGGCAAAGTTTCTAATTATTTATTTTTTCTGTCTACAAGTATACGCGCAAATTTTTTTTTTTAAACGAGAATGTAAAAACTAGGAATTCATTTTTATAAACATTAAAAATGTTTTTTTTAATGTTTATAAAAATTTTCTTTTATAAAAAAGCAATCTAAGTCCACTTGCAAATTATACATGATTATGCGCAAATTATTCATGCAAATAATTGATTTGATAAAAAAAGTCACGTTGATCAGTTTGATCCTTTTTTTATTACAGCTTATTGAAAATTTTAGCAATATAGAAAAAGGTTCAACATCGCACTAATCTTTCAATAAATATGAGCAGTTCCTTAGTAGAATTGCAGATAATGAAATACGACAAATGATAAAAGATATAATAACAATAGCCATGTAGATCAATTGTATTTATTTTTTGGTATGTTCAAAAGAATGGCTGGCCGGTAAAAAGATTTTTAGGTTTTTACCCAACTCTGGTCATAAATCTGAAGAATTAGCAGATGTTATATTTTTAGTTTTAGAATCGCAAGAATTACATATAAACAATTGTTGTGGTCAAAGTTATGACACTGCGTGTAACTTGTTTGGTAGAAATACAGGACTTCAATTTTGTATTAAAGAAGTTAATCCTTTAGCTACATTTGTACCATGTTCGGCATACTCATTAAATTTTGTTTTTAATGGCGCTGTGGATCGTTGTAGAAATCTATTTGAATTTTTTCTCTGCCACAAAATATCTATAAACTTTGCAGTGCTTCAACAAATAGATAGAAGAGATGGAAAAGATTTACATATAGATGGATATATTTCAGAATGGAAGAGATCTACATGTAGATGGATATACTTCAGAAAAATTTAATTAAAACAGAAATTGTATCACTTGAAAAATACCATATTAAAAATACTATCAGATACCAGGTGGTCAGCAAGATAAGTTTAGACAAAAATTGGAACGAAATAATTAGTGCACTGTCTTTTATCAAAGATAATAAATCAAAAATATAGTCCATTAGCTTCTGATATTGTGATTGACTTTTATAGCTATTTTATAGGCTGTCTAATTATTAGACAGTATAGACAGTCTAATTATTAGACAGTCTAGAAACAGCTATAATAGCCATATTATGGGGTGATATGCTAGAAAGATTCAACAAAACTAGTAAACAATTGCAGTCAGTTGAGATTGATTTAAAAACAGTTGTAATTTTATACGAATCGTTAATTCGATACTTATTAGATCTATGGAGTTTGCTTGATATCTATGAAGAGAAAGCATTTAATTAATCGGAACACAAAGCATATTGAAAAATACGCAAAAAATATGCAGATAAAAAAAGAGAAGGAAGAATAAATTTTAAAGTTCGAGACTTTTTAAGGATTAACACATATTATGCTATAATTGATAAACTACATTCTGAACTAGAAAGAAGAAAAACTTGAAGCCAATAAAAAATACAACTTTTTATTTCAAATAATAAAATTATTACCATCAGAAGTTTACAAAAAAGCAGAAATACTTCAAAATATATATAAAAAAAATCTTATATAAAAATGATCTTTCGTCTTTATTTGCCAACGAATGTATACAATTCAGAAGTTATTTAATGAGTTTAACTGAAGACATAAGATCCAGCTTAACGATAGATATTTTTAAAATGATCAGAACTGATAAACTTTAAGATCTGTTTCCTTATGTAGATATAGCATTAAGGTCGGGAATGACTGGTGATTGTCTTAATAGGTTACAATTTTATCTATTGAATCTGCACTTCCCATAAATATGAACTTTAATGGCATTATAGTTACAAAACAAAACTGACGTAGTAAGTTATAATTTTTTATAATGTTAAGTGATTAATTTAATCTAATGTATATGCTTGTATTGAAATGTTTCTGTTTTTTAATAATCAACCCATATCAAAGTTGACAGTTATTCTTAAAAAAGGACGTTAAAAGGAACAGTGCCCCATGGCGCCAAAAATATAAATACGTCACTAAATATATTTCTACTGATTTTAAATAAAAGTAATATAAACATTCATATATATTAATGCATACACTTTTTCTATATTAATGTTTAACAAGATATATTCCTTTAGTAATAGTAACAATGTTTTTGGTGTTTTTTTTATATAATGAATTAAATTTAGGATAATAAATACTTGAAGTCTGTTGTAATAAATTCTAATTGTAATAAGAGCCTTTTAGGTTCTGTTTTAAATTCTTCAAGAAGTAGTGCTTTTTATGGTTGCAAAAATTTTGATAAAATCATTTATTGATGATCGCATGTGCCCCCTTTGTCAGTGGGCCTAGGTTAAATGTACCAAGTGCCCCTCCCCCACTTTGCGGCTCTTTGCGTAATACGTGATTTTTTTTTTAATGATCAAAAACATTCACTTTTAAATATGTGTGGTAATTGCTGACCATGATTCTACTAGAATATTTAAATTATTGTAAAATGTGCCACAAATAATGAAATTAAAACTTAAAACTTGCTTAAGTAGTTCAATAAAATATAGTTTTTCAAAAATCTGATAATTAAACTTTTAGTTTCCACAACTTCAATATTACTGTTGGCACAAATAAATGTATCTATAGCATCGACAACCCAAGTAGATGATTCGTTATCATTTAACACACGAAGCGAGGAAATCTCAAGCACATCTCAAGTTAATGTATTTAATATCTATTCAAGTCAAACAGCTGAAATAACTATATGTAGTCCAATTTCGAATGGATCTATTTGTTTTTTTGTATCAGATGAAATTAGTTTGAGAACCTATAATTCAACATTATTTTTTAAATCAACAATCCAAATAAATAACTTATCAATGACTTCAAGTTTCGTCTTAAAAAGTGAAGGAAGTACTGAATCACAAGATTTGAGTCTCACAAGATTGAGTCCGAGAACATATAGTTCACCATTACTTTTTGATATAATATCTTTAGCAGGTTACTCATCATCATTCACACTAAGCGAAACAATCTCAAGCGCATCCACACTAAACGAAATCTCAGGCACATCTCAAATTAATGTATTTACTGCCTCTGCAACTCAAACACTTGAAATAAGTAGATGTTTTTTGTTGTTATCAACTTTTTGTACGCCAAATTTTAGTACACCTTTATATACTTCAAGTTCTTTCTTGCTAAGTGAAAGAAATTACAAATCAAAAGCTTCGACTCCGAGAGTTAATAGTTTAACAGTATTTAGTAAATCGACAACCCACGTAGATGACTCTTCATTTTTTAACATATTAGACAATAAAATCTCAAGCACATTTCAAACTACTACTATAAATTACTACTATTCTACTGACTTTTCTAGTCAAAAATTTGAAATAAATGAAGAAAGTGAGATTTGGATTTCGTCATTTTTCTATAGTAAAATCTATATATCACCTTCAACTACTTCAAGTTCCCTTCCACCAAATGAAAGTTGTTTTAAAACACAAGCTTCGAGTGCGAGAGTATATAGTTCAATAGTATTTAGTGAACCTACAACCCAAGTACGTCACTCGTCATCATTTAGCATATTAAACAAACAAATCTCAAGCAATTCTCAAATTTATGTATTTAATGTATCTTCAAGTCAAAAAGTTGAAATAATTAAAAGTAGTGAGGATTCGGTTTCGTCATTTTTCTATAGTCAAATGTATAGCACACCTTTAATAAGTTCAAGTTCTTTTGCACCAAATAAAAGTTATTATAAAACACAAACTTTGAGTCTGAGAGTATATAGTACAATTAAATTTAGTGAATCGAGTTCTATTAAAGATTTTATTGTTGATATTAACAAAATTAAAGTAGATAAAAAATCTCCAAGACTAGCATCCTGGATAATTGTATTGATTGTTGCATCAGTCTTTTTATTTACTTTGGTAATAGTAATCTTGTTACAAAAAGTAAGTGCTTTGTTTTATACATGCACACACACACACACACACACACACACACACACACACACACACACATAGATATATGGGCAATTCCACGGCGGAAAACGAAAAAGTAGTCAAATTTTATTCTCTTTTTGGTCAACTTTTAGCAAATGAATATTGATACATAAAAGTTTATTTAAAATATATCTTTATTATTCAAATTAATTTAATTTAAGTCATTTTTATGCCTCCGAAAGTTACGGTTTTTCTCATTGTCGCATGATAAAAAGGTATCATTGTAAAATGTTACTTTATAAAATTATGTAAATAAATTCATGGTTAATTAACCATGAATTTATTAGCATGATCAGAACTAATTTAGCGTGAAAATGGAGCTAAGATGTTCAAATTATTGATGGTCAAATTTAATACTTTATAAAATATAAATATTTTAAGAAAATAACGGAAGAACTACTGCATTTTTCATGTGTAACGTAAGTTAACAAAAACATGATAAAGTTTTTTTTTTCTAAAATTTAGTTAAAAAACTTAAGTTTTTTAATAATATATGCGAAAGAATGTTCTGTTTTTGCATTTAAAGTTTTAAATAACAATTCTTAGATAAAGCACATTTTTATTTTAAATTTGTGTAACGTCAGTTAAAACAAAGTGCATTCTGGCGTTATGACAAAATTCTAATTAGGAAAGTCTAACATTTTATATAAGGAGAATTTAGAAAAAAAAATATTTTTTTTAATATTAAATAAAATTACTTATATTATTGCTTTTTTATTTCTTTTTATATTCTTATTTTAGTTAACATATATAGTTAACATAAATACAAAGAAAGAAATAAAAACAAGAATTAAATGAATATTTGTATTTTGCTATTCTCCTGATATAAAAAAAATCGGTTAGAATTATTTAAATTTTTGTTTTAGTAAAACAAATCGCTTGTAAATGCAATTATGGGTTATCCATAAACCACGTTATCCTATATTGTTAATTCTTAACCCCTTACCTCCTGTCACAAACGATCACATATACCTGAATTCCTTTTCCTGCTTAACTGTGAGCATTTTTTTTTCGTCAAAAATATTTTAAAATATTTAAATGTACTTTGCAAATTCAACCTAATAAAAATAAGGCAGTACGCATAAACGTAAGAAGTGTAAGTAAAAACTTCGACAAACCAAAGATTTTCTAATTTAAACGACTCGAGTAAGTATTAATAAAGTTGTAATAAATAATTTTTTAAAGTTGCTCTTCCTGAGTGATTTTTCATAACGTTTATGAAAGTTATATAACGAATCAGTACCATACAAGACCAAGTAAACAGTACCATACAAGACCAAGTTGCTCTTGGTCATGCATAAAAATTGTTTCATTATATAACTTTAGTAAATGTTATGAAAAATCACTCAGGAAGAGTGCCACCAGTTTTTAAAATTTCCTTTGTTTATTATTTTTAATGAATGAGTTCAATACTTTTGCAATTCTTTTGTTTACGTAACTCTAAGAAAAATAGTTATAAAAAATCCACGATGAATATCGTTCGAAAACCTATTGTGCTTCCAATACCGATGCCACGTTTCAATACCGGTATTTCGGTACTGACCCAGTGAGCACGGTACGTTTTTAAAACGTTTTTCAGACGTTTTTATAAGGTTTAAACCTAATAAAAACGTCCAAAGAACGTTTTAAAAACGTGCTGTGCCCACTGGGGAATAATTTCAATACCGCTAATACCGGTATAAGACCGTTATTAAACTCTTTTTTTTAATTTATCATAAAATGATCAAAACCTTAAATTTGATAGTAAAATTTTTTTTTTTTTGTTAAGCTTATTTTATATCAAAATTAAATTTTAATTTTCTGCTTTTTTATCCTTTGTAAAATAAGCCTGTGAGAAACATAGGGCGTTCAGAGTACCAGCCACTTGCTCAAAATCCACACTCCGACTCAACACTTGTTGGTTTACAGTTTTCAAGTATTCGTAGCAATTTTGCATATATATGCCACGATTTCCTCCTTCTTCGAAAACTGTCTTCTCATTATATATAATTTTTGATAAATTATTCGAAACATTCAAACTTACCTTGTTACATTTCTTATTTTTCAATATTGCAAAGTCAAGCTTTTCTTTCAATGAAAAGTTTACAACGTTTTCAGCAGAACCGCTATCAGAAGAAACGCTGGTGGAACGGAGAGGATTACACGCTTTCTGATTAAGTTAATTATTTAGTCGAACAATGGTATTTACAATGCTGATTTGCTAAGGTGCTCTAAAGATAGCGCTGGATCCAAACTCTCGTAATCTTGATGGCCTTTTAGCAGATATTGTAGCAAACTGGAAAAAGATGTACGTCACTCATAGAATCGTCGCACCAGCATAGCTTTCAACTTAACAGCTAAATTGGTTTCTTCAAGATTATATATCATGAACATTAGTGTTTTATCGGCTGACAACAGTGATGCATCATTTCGGCACAATGCTTCCACAGTCAGTTTTACTGGCGCAAGACATGAAGCAACAACTAAAATTGTAACAAACTCCTTATCAATTACCTCAACTCTGGACTCATAGTCGATCAGTGATTTGCAATGCAATTTTTCAACAACTATACTAAACGTTCGAGCATTTAGCATTAAAAAAAATTATAGTGCATTAGCGCTATATAATATTCAAATTGCGTTTTAGTTTCAACGCGCGCTCGGTTAAAATAGTAAACGTTACTTTATCAGTTGCAACGACTTCCACCTATTTATTCTTTACGTTAATGCAAAACTCAAACATGGGTTCTACATTAAAACAAGTGATGTAATGATAACTTTTTAAATCAGTGCTTTGTTAAAAGAAGAAAAAACAAAATTCTACTTTTAATTTAAACAACTTTTATCTTTAACCAAATAATTTTAACAATAATTTTTTAATAAAAAAATCAATAAAATAACTTATTATTTTTTCCAACTTATTATTTACTTTCAAGTAAATGAAAGCAATCACATCCGCTTTATCACAAGCCCTCTACATACATTTTCAATTCTTGTGTTGAGCTAAACCAATACCGATTTTTCGGTAATTGAAAAAGTCCGGTAATACCGGTATTCCGGTATCGGTACTACCAATATTGGAAGCACTAGTAACGTAAGTTAAATATTTAGTATCAAAAAAACAAATTTTTTTTCCACAGTCGGTAACCTCTGATAAAATTTTTTATATTTTTTTTAATTGGCATAGAATTTTTAACACCTTGTGAAAGATTCTAATACAAACCGCTTTACTGATTCAAAGAAATCTGACCTAATAGTTGAAGCAATTTTTTACCTTGTTTTCCGTGTAACGTAAGTTAAGTTACATTTTCAGTAACAAGTTGCTTTCTTTTGGCCAGACTCAAAACATTTTTGCTCATTTTATTATTTAGCCAGCTTTCATACAAAATATCTAAAAGTTTAATTTATTGTTTCAATAAGCAAATATTTGATAAGGTTGTTGCGCGTGTAACGTAAGTTCAAAATGGAATTGCCCATATATGTTCAATATATATATATATATATATATATATATATATATATATATATATATATATATATATATATATATATATATATATATATATATATATATATATATATATATATATATACCACATTTTAAGTTATATATATATAAGTACACTATATTTTAAGTTATAATAATAGTAAACTAAGATTTAATTGCAATTAGAAAAAAAACAAAGTTTATTACGAAGTCTGTCTCGCAGATTTTAGCATATGCAAGTTTAGTTGATCTTTTCTGGACGAAGAGAAACGGCTTCTTTGTCTTTTTTTTAAAAGGATTTCAAACAGGTGTGCAGTATTCCAAACGAGGTCGAAAAAAGATTGTAAACAATCTCACAAAAATATACCTTGTCCAAGATTTGAATGTTCCCTTTAGCATCGCTAGGGCTCTATTTACTTTATTTATTGCATGTCTGATATGGTAACTCCATTTTAATTTATTTTTAAAAATTACCCAAGATTTTGCTCAGGTTTAGTTGTTTCTAGGTCAAAAATAGCTCCAATATCGTCTTTCATAGTAAAGTAGCAGTTTTCAAGATTTTTGTTCAGTTTTTTACCAAATTTCTCAATTTTACATTTCTCAATATTGAAAGACATCTCCCATAGCTTGGAACAGTCTACGAGGACATCAAGGTAATTTTTAACTGATGTGGTATCCATATTGTTTTTATTCATAGCAATGAGCTAGCTATCATCTGCTTATCATTAAGTTTACAAAGATTCTTGACTATTTTTGGCATACCATTTATGTATATCAAAAACAGTAGAGGTCCAAAAACCGATCCTTATGGTACCCCACTTACTATTTTTGCCCAATCAGAATACACACCATCTAAAACTAGTCGTCGTTTACTTTTTAAAAAATCAGAAGTCCAAGCAATTAATTAGCAATCAAACCCATACCCATATATATATATATATATATATATATATATATATATATATATATATATATATATATATATATATATATATATATATATATATATATATATATATATATATATATATATATATCAATTTTTAGACGTCTTGAATGCATATTTCTCAAAATTCAATAAGTTTTACAAAATTAAAAGCCGTGCTCTGATTTTTTTAAATCAAAACAAAAGTATATATAGCTTATTATTTTTGCTCATTATTCATTTTCTGAGGTATTTTATTTACTTAAATTTACAAATAGTGTCATTTGCCATTATAATCACCTGTGAAAACCTTGATCAGACTCTATTCCTCAAATTTCTTGAAACACTTCTTAACTTAACCGACATTAAAGATGTTTTTCACAATGATATGATTAAAAAATGGAAAAGAGTTTATTTAACACTAATAAGTTAATTATTATTAAGTAATTACTATTAAGTTTAACACTAAATAGTAGATTAAAAATTATAAAAGTTTCGAAAAATTTTGGGCAAAAATTTTGGGCAAAAACTTTACTTTAAAAATTCAATACCTTCAAAGAATCATGGTTTGATAAACTTTTAAAATGTTTTTAGGAGTAAATGGATTATTCTTACACTTCCACGAACGTTCAATGGAATTATTCAAGATAATATATTAGTTTTTAAATGGTTGTATTTGGAAAAATATGAATAATTTTTAGTTATATCTTATAATAACTAAAAATTAGGATATTATTATTGCAATTGTTGGAGTAAACTTTATTATAGCAGAGGGTATTGCAATTTTTTTAAGGAAATTTATGAAAAAACTCCTTTGCTTACAAAAGTAATTTTAAAAGAAACTAATTTTAATGAGTATAGAGGACATAGAAGACGTTATTTGGAGTCAAAAATAAAGATTGAATGAGTTTTTCGCCATTAAAAGCAAAGTGGCTCAATGAAACAAATATGAAGGAATAAAAATTTGAAATTTAGTAGGCAGTCACAACATATCAATTAAATGAATTATTGGCCATTTCAGGTTATCAGGTTACAATTGTAATCAATATATTTCACGAACTAAGGTAAACAACTATCCATTAGTTTACTTTTCTTCTTTTAGAGGATCAAATAACTTAAATTCTTAAATTTTCTCCTGTATATTAACGAATTATCTTTTGTTAATCACTCAACTCGTTAATAAAATAGGGAATGAATGAAATACACTTTTTTTCTTCTCCTCTAATAGAGGTGAAGGAAAAAAGAGAATTAGTAAGTTTTAGTAAGCCTTTGTAAATATAAAGTTTAAAAGTTTTTTACAAGTAATTTTAAAAGTTTTCAAGACAGTAATTTTGTTTTTTAACAATTTTTGGAAAAAGGTTTGCTTAGTACTTAATGATGAAGCTTAGTTATTTTTTTATGCGATTTAAATAAATTAAATATAAATACCACAATCAAAAAAGGTTACCATTTGTTTTTATGAAAAAGTTTGGTAATGGGTAGATTTCAAAAAAACTTTAAGAAAAAATTTGCCGCAAACTTTAGACAATCTTTAAAACCTTTTTTACAAGAAAAGTTTTCTAAAGTTTGTTTACGGAGTAATAATGAGTAGGGTAAACAATAGTTATTGGACACTTAAGGTATTACTCAACTTTATGTGGGTCTTTCATACGTAATAAATAAAACACACTTTGAAATTCAATGACATATTTAATGATATTTCTTTATTATTTTAACAGTTTTATGAATAATCTCACTGTTTTGCAGGAAAAAAAATATTTTAACGAAATACGCGCTGAAAAGTATAGCTACTGGACACATGAACAATTAGAACCATGGATTATGATTGTTTAAAATTCATGCACTTTTTATAACTATATTTTGTACATATTTTTAAACTAAATATTATTATTTTACTTACGTTTTCAGTTTTTAAGTTTTAAAAAGTTCAACTAATTTTGTAAGAAAATTCGCTATTATAATGCACACACAGTACAGCACAACAAAATAAGTTTTTGACAAAATTTTGAATAAGTTATTGCAGAGTTAGCCGGTAAAGAAGGGATTATACGCATGGCAAAATTGTTTACGGAGACATCTATGACAATATTGTACAAGTATTTTCAAATCTATTCTTATTTTTTAAACAAAAGCTCTGTAGTGTCCAATAATTGTCCCTGTCAAATAACTGTACTGTATACCATGCAAAGTAAAAGGTTTTAAGTTTATTTATCATCGCAATTCCCTAAGGGGTTTCAAAGTTATGTAAATTCTTTGAACTTAAATAGAATTTTAAATTAAATGACAGTTTCATTACGTAAAGTTATTTTTATAGCGATTACCGATAAAGTTTAATAGTTATTTAAATTCTTTGAACCTTAATAGATAGGTTAAGTTGTAAGTTGTAATCCTAAGATATAATCAAACCAAGGGCGTATTTAAGTTGAGACCATGGGGATATGGGGGGGGGGGGGTTGAAACTGATTTTTCTTCTATACTAACTAAAAATAATTTACAGTCAATTACCTATAGCTTTATTTCTGTCACTCATTCGCATTTCGCGTAAATAAATAAAAATAAAAGTATCAAATTTAATTGAATTAAATATTTATTTAACATCGGTTAACGTCGGTAGTAAATTTATTACACACATTAATTGATGTACTTACAATAGGTGGTTGACTATTCTGATCTTTAATTTCTTGCAGACACTAAGGTAGATCTGGAGAATTTGATAGTTTTTCGATATCGACATTTGATTTACTCGAATTCGGACAAATATCATTAGTAATTTCATTTATCGGGCGTTTGTCCAGCCATTTTGATAATAAAGTTTGTGTAGCATTGCGTTTACTCATATTAACATTAATAGTTAAGCTTTTATTAAAATTATATACATATAAACTCAAAAATACAATTAAGTTTTGTAATAAATAATAATAAAATTTACATTTAGTCATTATCACTACCTACATTTATATCATGGCTAAATACTTATAAATAGTATAAATTAATTGGTAATACCATAGATTATATGATACTAGCTCTGCTTACTCGGGATTTAAACAAAAACCACAGTAATACGGTTCTGTAGTAATACGGACTATTACTATGGAGTAATGGGGACTATTACTACGGAGTATTACTACCGTTTTATACGGTAAAGAAGATTATCTTCTATACCGTGCAAAAACTATGAATATTATTACCTCGACAAAATCAGTATAATCACAGTTCAGGCATAAAATTCTTATTAAGTATAATATCATTATGATTTACGATCTTTATCAAGCGGACAATTTTTTAAATAAATTATTAATTAATGTATTATTTAGAAAAAAATACGAGCTAAAGGGTAGGGAGGGAAAGCCCCCTGGCCCCCTCCTCCCTCAAATACACCCTTAAATCAAATAAATGTTTTATAGTTATAAAAATTATTTGAACGTTGAGAGATAAATATCAATAAATGACAATGTTTAAACGAAAAAAATTGAAAAAAAAGATTGAATTAATTTAAAATACTTGAACAAAATAATTTTTTAAAAGAAAAAAAAAGCCTTGTTGCTTTCTTTTGATGAAAATAGTAAAACCTTCTTCTGAAGTGCATAAAAGACGCAAAAAAGGCGTTTCTTGCAACACAATGAGATGCTTTATTAAATTTCGTTACTTGTGAGCCGTCGGCACATCAATTTCAGATGGTCAGAATGAAAAGAATACACAATTATTTTCCAAAATGCCAACATGTAGTAAATGTAGTCAGATGGTTTTAGAAAAAGTGGAGCAGTGTTTAGAGTTTTGGCTCAGAACCAAGAGGCCCGAGGTTCGACGCTGGCTATAGCCCAATTAGCAACATTGGTAAGGAAAGAAACGTGAACTTTCGTAAGTACCTCTTGGAGCACCTTAATAATCACACAAAAAAAAAGGTGGTCTTGAATGAATCGGCTAACTTACAGAAAGAAATCATAGGCACGGAAGATACAGGTTCAAGCAATGCAGTTGAGAGCCAAAATATCGACTACGATTGAAAAGATATAGGCTTACGGAAATCTTCAGTTAGCAATAAAGAACGTCTTTACTTTGTCGAAACGTCGAAAAAAAGATCATTTTGTGATTTAGGAACAAATTATCTACAAGATGAGAGTTCTGAAATTCGGCATTTCTGTGTGGTTGTTTTTTACAAAATGATGAATCCTCAGGTCATCGTTGGCTAATTCATTCGAATTAGAAAAGTACTGTATTTTGTTTTTGCTATTAATTGTTTTCAAATCTAAAAATCAAGCCCACAATTGAAGAGATTGAAAAAACAAATCTAGTGTTCTAGAACACTAGATTTGTTTTTTCAATCAAGTACAAACCAATCAAGTTCAAACCAAAGTTCAAAACCAATGTTTTTTCAATCCTGTTCGAACCAAGCGCTTAAGCACATTCGTGCTTAAGCGCTTGGTTTGAACAAGAAAATTGGCTAAAGTAACAAAAGATAATTGGCAAGGAAAAACAAAAACTAGTCTAAAGAGAAAAAAGTTTAAAAAAAATAATTTAAATTGTGCAGTTTCTTGCAGAACATAATTTTACACTTCGTGACACTGGGGATTGTTTTAACCAAACAATTGAAATTTTTTAGGATATGTCGAATCGTTATTTACAGCGTAGGGGGGAGGAAGGGGGGAAGGAAAATCATGATTATAACTTAGACAAAAAAAATTTAAAATAGGTAATTAATCTGATCGGTGATGCTGCCTTACAAAAGTTATAAACAATGTTCAAAAATCAAAATAATAATCCATCATTTTGGGCTATACACCGCTGATCACCGAGACCAAATGACTATGATTTTGCATTAATTATTTTTAATATTTGCAATATATTTTTATTCTATTTTACCTAAAATCGATTCGAAATCAAATTTTGCATCAAGTTTGATTTTTGGTTGGCGCTTCAACACAGCGATGACAGATCTTTAAAATCATGTACAAATTCTAACAGTAAAGCATATCATATAAGCATATCATAAGCGGTCTTCCGAAAGTGCGTAGGTAAAGTAGGTAGTATGGTGCCTTTGAACTGAATTAAATAATACCATATTGTAGGTAATTATTTTAGATAAAATTGTTAGGATTCTTTGTTTTTATGATTTAAAGTCAAAGGTGTGGCAACGATTTTTGTCGTTCGGGATAAAATCTGTTTTGCGCCGCCCCCCCTCCTTCCTTAATAAAAAAACAACAACTGAATTTTTAAAATATTGTATTTATTATGGTCATGACCATATTGACCCAGATTGAGATTCGTGTTTATCATTCAAAAAATTTGATGGAGTAAGAATGGCATTTTTTCCAGCAAAAACATATAGCTGTTCAAATTGATTTCTGAGATCACTCTGTCAAGCGACAAAAATATTTCTCTTTTCAACTTATTTTCATATGACAAGGCAGCATCATGTGATTCATTCCCTATATTTTTTTTTTCCGTCGACGATCCATAATGATCTGGGCATCATTATGGGTCTGGGCATCATTATGGATACCACAAATTTATTTGCATTAATGACTGGTTTATTAACTGATCCCTACTCTTTGTTGAAAATAAGTTCCAAGTTTCAAGTTTTTTACTACTTTGTTGTATGTTTATTTTTTTTATTTTGAGGTAAATCTGTGTATCAATTATTTCTCGAAGGACTGACTACCGCAATTCGAGATAGCTCTAAAACGAAAATAAATGCAATGAAACTAAAAGCACCCCTGCATTAGAAGGTTTTTTAAATAGAATGTCAAGTACTGTGTTATGTTAATATGGAAAGGAATGCGAAACAAATAAATTTTAGAATTTTAAAAAACAAGTTTGACGCCCCTAAAAAAGTGCAATTTTGTAATGTATGTTTTCAAATAAAGCTAGTTTTAATGAAAGTAATGGTGATTACGTGTCATAGCATTGAAAATCTTGTTTTTCTTTTTTGAGAAGTACCCAGAGTGTATAAGACGTGTTTAAAACATCTTTGAAAACGTATTTTAAACGTTTAAAATACGTATTGTGCCCACAGGAATGGGCATCGAATGTTTGTTTTTTTACTAAGTTTATTTATTTTACTAATTTTTTTCATTATAGATCATGTTAGCTAAATTGATAAAAAGTATATATAACACCTTAAACTATTGTTGAAAATGAAATTAAAAAAAAAAACATTCTCTATGTTGTAATTTAAAAAAGAAATAATTTTTAAAGATATCTGTTTTAGTTATTGTGGAAAACGTTTCAAGTTAATTTTGTTAATGTCATTTGTTTTAACAAAACTTTTATTGTATTAAATATTTTATTAAAAATAATAATTTTCATAATTATAAATGATATATTTTTTTTTTACTTCTTAGAATCTGAAAAAAGTTCAAAATAGAGTTCATTTATTTCGATTCTCACGACGTATTTATCCGAATGTATCTAATGTTAAGGTATCCTTTATAAATTGTATCTAATGTTATGGTATCCTTTATAAATTGTATATAATATTAAGGTATCCTTTATAAATTGTATATAATGTTAAGGTATAAATTGTTTTTAAATTATTTTATTGTGGTTTTTGCTTTACTTTACTTTAATGCATAACATTTTAATATATAATTTACATTTTAATATATAATTTGCTTTAGTTTAATGCATAACATTTTAATATATAATTAATTTTTTTTTTAATCATTCTTAGGACGCAGAAGCTCCGCAAAGTGCGTCCTTAACTGTTAATTCGTCGACAAACACAAAGTATAACGTTGATTCCTGCAAACTAAATGATATTCTCAATACCAAATATAAGTGCAGAACCGAAGCTGATGAGAAAAGTGACTTATAAAATGAAGTCGTGAAACAAAACTGAAGTAATCTAAAATAACAATCTAGTTTTATCCTAGTACTATGTACGAACTTGTAAATGGTAGTTTTAAATTATATTCATTATTCTCCTTTGCTTGTAGTATGTTCCACCACAATCTAATGATAAAAGTTAAATTACTACGAAATTAGAAGAAACCTTGATTTGAGTAAACAACAACTTAACAATGGTATTTCGATATATCGATAATTATGGATATATCAATAATATATCTATATTTTTAATAAATCTTATTAAAAGGTATAATTAAAAGCGACGTATCTGATCTTTTTTTTTTTTTTCAATTTATTGGTACTAATTTTATATATCAATAAAAAAGTGTCTTTATCCAACGATTTTTTATCGAAACAATAAAAAATTCGAGAAAAACTTAATAATCTCTAAAGCTATTAATTTTTATTCTATTACAAGTGATTTTTTAAACAAATTCTTTTATCTTTAATTATTTTGATTTTAATGGATTCTAATTAAAATAACATTTTTGAATCACTGTCTTTTAAGTAATTTCAATCTAAAAGGATTGGTGCTTGAATTAAAAATCAATTTTAAAAGTTTACTTCTTCAGTTCGCGTTTTCATCACACGAGTGGAAAAAGAAATACTGAAAAATATACAGTTTCAAAGATTTCAATAAAACATTTATTGTTGTATTACCTCAATAAAAATATAATTGTTTTCATAGAGTGCGACTTTTTCAGAGAGTGCTTTAAATTTGCATAAACAAATGTTCTTTTGTTCGCTGAAGTGGATCTTCCGATATGTTGATTGATAACAACTTGTTTTAATAAAGATAAGGCGAAATTGTGTTTAACCTCAATATTCTTGAGGCGGACGTTATGCTCAAGAAATAATTCAAACAGTTTTAGATTTACGCAATAAATTTAGGCTATTACATTTACATACTTGTCAAACACAGATAGTGAAGTGTCTTTGAAAAGGACTACTTGCTCTTTAAACCATATAGACTATAGCCATCCAGTACTTCCGTTAAAATTATTGTATCAAGTGCAAGTCTAACTGCTGTTCTTGTTTCTTTTTTTGACAACTTCATTTATTTGTTTTTTCTAAAGAATTTAGGCGAAAGAAAAGCTCAAATTAAAATATTAAAAACCTATTTTTATTTCAATTTTGAAGTTATCCATGGAATATACAGACTTCCTTTTCATTTGTTTTTCTTGGCGCTAAAAACTAATAATTTGTAAATCCTAGTTTATTACCAGTGATCGAGCTAATGTAATAATTTTCGAATTCGTGAATATTGAAACTAATTGAACTGTCTGTAAGTATTTAAATTAGTCTTTTTAAGACTAATTTAAATTATTATTTATATCAATTAATATTAAATAATATTAATTATTTATTTTTAAATTACTAATTTAATTTTTAGATTACTAATTTAATTTTTAAATTACTAATTTAAAAAAGACTAATTTAAATTATTATTTACATTAATTAATATTAAATAATATTAATTATTTATTTTTGCCGTTTTTTTAAGTTTACTTAAAAAAACGGCATCCGCCTCAATCTTTTTCCATGCTTTATATAAGGTTACTTTCTATATATATATTTTTGTGTGCCACAAAATTTGAAATCAATTTTTGAAAGCTTTTTTCTCAACCAATTTTGCTCAAATTTTGCACACTTAATCATTTTCGATGACAATACAAGGAAATGGAAAAATTTGACCAAAAAAAGTTAATTAAGTTAACAAAAATTTAATTTGTATTTCCCCATACATTTTATTTATTTGATATGAATTGCGTATTACGTCACAAAAATCATTGATTTGCAAATTATTTGCAGTTTCGAAGACATTAAAGCGGACCGATTCAAAACCTATTGTTTTTTCCATGCTTTAAAAGAATTTCTAGGCCCAATAGAATTCTGCTTGCATAAAGCATGGATTTGAAAAAAGAATTTTTTTTTTGATTTACTAGTTAATGCTTCCAAGCACTTCTAATCTGCCAGTATCGTTTTTAGCCGCCGTATTATTATCTTAAAGCAATGACAGTTGTATTACTGTAAATAAACTGTTTACGGTTGCTTAAATAACTTTTAAGTATCATTAAAGTATTTCCTTTAATTCCATAATACTCTATTTTTTTAAATAGGATTTTGTGGTCAATGGTATTGAAGGCTTTTGATAAATCGATGAAAACACCTTACATAAGATTATTTTTCAAAATATTCAATAAAATAAAGATACAAATAAAAACAACAACATTTGTAAACAACACACGTTTACCATTGTATAATATCAAAAGCAGATAAAAAACTGATAATTTCTATTAACGTATAATAATGGTACATAATAACTATTATGAAAGTATCGTGGTCTGTAGTCAGAAATCTTATCAAGTCTAAAGCCTCTAATTGAAGTTGACCTCTGATTCTAATCCAGATCCCAATAAAAATTTTACTATTACCAAAATAGTCCTGTTTTGTCTCGCAAGAAGACCAACAAAAAATATAAAACTTAAAAATTACTACTTATCAACGAAACGGTGCAGCAGTTTTTATTTCTTGATCATTTACAACAAAAACAAGAGCTGACTTCGACTGCCTAAAAGTAAGTACTAATGATTGGTAACCATGATAACAAATAAAAACAACAACATTCGTAAATTGCCAAAAATACGTTTACTATTGCATAACATGAAAAGCAGATAAAAAAACAGATAACTTCTATTAACATACAATAATGAAATAAAAATAAGTGCAATTGGTCTTATATATTTGCCTTAAATAAGTTTGTGCTTAACAAAAATGAAATATCGCCATGGTAACTTTCATGAAACTATTATGAAGTATGTGTTGATAACGTATTCAAAGTACTTAAGCAATTTTGCGGCTGATTTATTCTAAATTGCAATAAATTATATCAATATTTTGCTTAGAACGATAATTTGCACGGCAGTTCTAGCACGAATTAATTTTTAAGTAATATTATCAAGATATCAAAAGTATGGTAAATAAAATTAATGATAAAAAATAAATACTGCTTTCCAATTATCAGCAAACATTTTTTACAAAGCTTTTGGATGCTTTAATAAAACTTCTGTTTAGAAGACGATTTATTAAAAAAAAAAATGTTCTTAAATGAAATTGTTAACTCTAATATTCTATATTTATTCTTCAGAAAGTGGGAATACGCTGATCATGACTAAAATAAATAGATAGATAAATAAAATTTATTAGAACAAAATTAAAGTTACATATTCTAAAGGACATACACGTCCAAAAAATTGACACTGACAGCATTCCCTTAAGTAAGTATAAAGACAATGTGAATAATAAACAAATAAAGTTTATAATACAAACATTCAATGTTTCATTCATTTGTTTACTTTATAGAATCATTGTTTTTTGAAAGTGGAGGATACGATTATATTTTTAAACATGCATATGCTTTTCTGTGTTTACAGCTTCTGATGTCAGATTGTTCCAGATATTAATAACTTGTTGAGAAAAACAATACTTGCAAATATTGAGTTGACATCGTTGCTTGCGAAACTTAAAAGCATGACCGCGGTTATATTTTTTATTGTTAACCTCAAAAAACGAACTTTTATCTATACAAACCAAATTATGTATAATTTTGAAACATATAACTAAATCATGTTTTATATGCCTGAGCTCAAGAAAATCTAAACCATGCATCTATAAACAGCTATAATAACTTAAACAACTAAGATCTGCAACTTTTTTGGTGAACCTTTTTTGAATATTTTTAATAGACTTTATTTGCATTGTTTGGTACGGCAACCAAACTGGAGAGTAATATTCGATAATTTGTCTTATATATGTGTTAAATACACTTACTAAAATACTCGGATTACAAAATTTAAAATATTTTACGATAAGTATCCTCTAGTTTTCGCTGCTCGGATGACTCTAGCAATGTGTTTTTTGAAGTTTAGACGTGAGTCCATAGTTACTGCAAGACCTTTTGGGTTAGATGACCAATTTAAATATAGTTACATAACTTGTCGTTAAAACTAATACTCTGATGTATTAAAGCAAGTACTAAGCTATGTGCAAAACACTTCTTGGTGGCAATTGGCAGTTGGCAAGTTTCTAACCAAAGAATTATATTATGAAGAGCAACAGTTAAATGGTGACTATGATTCATATTATGATATGACCTGTATAACTTTAAGTCCCCAGCATAAAACTTTATTGTACATTCGAAATTGTTTACTACAGATGATAGGTCATAAATATATAATAAAACAAAGTTAGTCTTAGCACATTACCCTGAGGTACACCACAATGGGTTCGAATGGGATTTGATAAAAAAACTGCAGAGATTCACTTCAAAAGGTTGCTAGGTATATTGTAAGATCATAGTATGCACAATATTGACAAAAAATATCAAATTTGTTGCATAACTCCAAGACAAACCAAGTAAAAATTTTTTTATAATATCAAATACTTTTTAACCTCAATTTGAAAGATCATAACAAGTTAATTTACAAGGTATAATTTAAAAGTAAAATTAATAAAACTTAGAGAGAATAAAATTAGGACTCGGAGAAAACCCATAACGTTTTCAACAACAACAACAAAAACCGTAAAAAATTGCTTCTTTGTTAATATTTGTAAAACTGTTATAACATGAAATGTTACCACAGCTGCTCTAACGAACTAGAGACAGTTAGTTTAAAAAAAAAAACTACCACTTAGCGTTAATTTTTTTTTGCTACTACAACAAAGTATTACTACTAGTCCAGGGCGAATCCAGCATTTTCCAGATATGGAGGAAACTTTTTTTACTATTCTCAACTAAGTTTATATTCATTGATAAACTTTAAGTTTTATAGAATAATCTCTCAGCGTTTAAACCTCCCTCAATTTGAAGGCGTTGCAATTTTTATATGGTCATAATTTTTTCTAAGAGATTATAACAAAAAATTATTTATCATTTTTATTTTATAATCTTTAGTGGCATTGACTCTTAAAAACAATAAAAGGTTATACTTTTTCAAAATAGCGTCAAAAAGAATAGACTTATTTTATTTTTTGTTCTTATATAGCGACAACATCTGGTTTGTTATATATTATACCTTTTTAAAATAGTTATAAAGAACCAATCATAAAACTGTTATTTTTTTATCCAACCATATGATCATTGTATATTTCAATTTCAAAGGTGTTATATGCTCACTGCTTTTTTATTTGCATTCTTTAGTGGCATCGACACCTAGGAGCAGTGCTGCCGAGAGGGTGGGGCAAAAGAGTTTTTCCCGGGTGGCAGATATCCAGGGGGCACCAAATGAAAAAAAAGGTACCTAAAAAAAAAAGAGGTTATTTATCTATAATATAGGAAAATTTTGATAAATAAGTGAGCCAATCAGAGTTGCAGTTCTAGACGGCGTGACAGCTCTCGGTGGCCATGCCTAGAAGCTATGGTAAGGTTATATATTTGTATATACAATGTACATATCAAAGGACTATACAATGTACTCTTTTTATTTTGAATATTTTATTGGCAATAACACTTGTACCAACGATAATACTATAACATTATTATTGTTACAGGATGTTGTTGCTGATCCTTTGAAACTAAGTAACATTTATCTACAACTACAATAACAGAATGAATTGATTTTTAAATAAGCTGAAAGCTTTTGTTCTGATTGCATGCCAAGAGGTATTTAAATTGGTATTTAAATCGGAACAAAAAAAAACTCAAAACGCTAGCGTCCCCTCAGTCCCAATTAGGAGGGCAATGTGTCAAACTTGTTATTTTTTTGTCAATCTTAAACCTGATTTATATTTATTGACAAATTTCAAATTTGATTCAATAATTTTTTGTTGATCGGCTTTTATGATCTTATAAAGTTTACATTCCCCTCAATTTGAGGGGGTATAAACTTTATAAGGTCATAAAAACCTAACAAAAAGAGATAATTGAATCAAATTTGAAATTCGTTCATAAATATAAACTAATTTTAAGATTGAAAAAAAAAAAGCAAATTTGACTCCCAGTCTCCAATAGCGCAATTTTTTGCATAGCATCCTCATTCATTATATACAATAAAAAATAAAAACTTTTCTTTTTTACAGTGATCTTTATAAAATAAAGACTTAAACAGACAGGGGCTCAAAGAAGATGAAAATGACAATACGTCATCGCAATCTTTTCATAGAACCCCTTTATTCATTTTCAATAGAATATATAAGTTTATTTAAGTTACTTATATTTGCTCTTAGATAATAGTTTTCATTTATATTTATTTCAAACTTGTTATTAAAGTTTGCAAGAGAGAGATTATTATTGAATCGAGACATAAAAATTAAATGCTGATAGATATTTATTTCAAAAACATCCATTATTTTTATACCTTTCATAATAGGTTTGGCGTGTTCACGCTTATTTTTAGAGTAAATGATTCTGCTAGCATGTTTTTGGAGACTATAAATTTTTTTAAGTTTTGATGGTTGTGTACTCCCCCATGCTATGTTTGGATTGCTGATGAAGCAATAAATTAAATTTATTAGTTTGATACTTTGTTTATTGATATATGAGCAAACTCGATACATCATACCAATTATATTAGTGATTTTAGATTGAATATATCTTATTTGAGGAAGCCAGGATAAATTCTCATCAACAAAAACTTTATATATATATATATATATATATATATATATATATATATATATATATATATATATATATATATAACATTTATCATGTGAGGAAAGATTACAAAAGCTGAAATTAACATCGCTTGAGGATCGCAGGAAACGAGGCGACTTAATCCAGCAGTTTAAACTAACTCAACAAATTGACGAAGTTAACTTTCATTTTCCTCAAGTTCTACTAAATTTAAAAACAAATTTCAATCTTCGTGGACACAATCAGCGATTTATGCCTCAACTAATCAAAGGTTGCATTGAACGAGAAAACTTTTTTACAAATAGAGTAACAAAACACAGGAACGCTCTTTCACAGCAAGCAGTTGATTCACCATCTGTACATTTATTTAAAGAATTTTTATTGTAACTTTCTTGACCAGCTGCTTTCTGCAGCTTAACTTAGTGAACATAGAGGAGCCTGTTAGCTCCTCGTCATTGGTTTAAATTAAATTTACACTACAAGATGTACATAGCATTGTTTTTGTATTCTTTAATATAAACATGATAGGGCATGGGTTATTTTAATGCACACTTGTATTTATATGGACTTATACTAATTTTGAAATACATATATATATATATATATATATATATATATATATATATATATATATATATATATATATATATATATATATATATATATATATATATATATATATGTATATATATGAGTCAATTTCTCATAAGACGGTTTTGTCGCGACTAATGTTGCATGAAAATAAGTTTGGACTATCTATAAAATTTTAACAATTATGTTAAATTTTATCATTAGTGATGTACAAAATAGATTTGGTTTTGCACGAATTTGCTTTTTAAATGTTTTTGGATATTATCAAGTAATGAGGCCCAATATTTTTTTCCACTCCGTTACCGTAAGATAAATATAACTACACTGTGAATTATTATTATTTTTGTAATGAAATATACAGGGTACTATAACTACAGCCTATATGTTAAGTATATTAGCCAAATTTAATGACATAAAAAATTTGATTTATGCAACATATCTGCTCCGTTACTGACGTTTGCTAATTATTTATTATTTAAAAGCAAAATAGTGTAAGTTACATTTTAAATTAAAGCGAAAATCTTAGTATACAAATAAATTCAGTACATTGTCTTTTTAAAAAAGG
The DNA here is from genome assembly GCF_038396675.1 of Hydra vulgaris. Lineage (NCBI taxonomy): Eukaryota > Metazoa > Cnidaria > Hydrozoa > Anthoathecata > Hydridae > Hydra > Hydra vulgaris. Next base: position 19,224,939 of record NC_088932.1, on the reverse strand, counting down.
TAAAGCGTCTTTAAAAAAAGAAGCTAACTCGACAAAAATTTTTTTCGGATTTAAATTGTACAAACACTGTCCGCTCCGTTACTGGATCATTACTATACATCATTAATGTGAAGAAAGTCGTGGTCGCTCACAACGTTATTTGCTTTAATCAACAAGATATTCAAATTTTTATTGAAATTAACCAGATCAATGATATTGTTGCTTAAATGTTGAAATTGGTAATCATTGACATCCATTGCATTGGCCGAAGTAATACTTTCATCACTGTTAAAATTCTGCAAAATTAAAAAGAAATTCACGGAATTACTTAAAATGAATTTAATTATTATAGAAACAAGTAAATTAGCAAAATAATAAAATACACAAATATTTTTTTACCGTGCCAGTGTTTTTGGAAAACATTTATCGCTTTATATTGTAGCATGTGCAAACTGTAGCCCTCTTACAGAAGCAACTTAAATCTCGATACAAAATATTAAATTTTCTGTCTGTGTGCAGCTGATGCAATTTCATAGTGCCTGTAATAGCCTTTAATTTTTTGGAACATTTTGAGTCAAAAGAAGTAATTTTGGATCCCTCAATATAGTAAAACTTTATTAATGAATGTCCATTGTTAAGAAAATTATATAAACTTTCTGCGTCTGGAAGGACACAACCCATATTAAACAATTGATCTGCCTGACGTTTCACAGATCCTCCTATCGCATCTGGTGCTCCCTTGTCATGCCCATTTTCAAAAAAATTCCAACTGGCTAAATTAAATTTTAATTCGTATATCAATCTTGAGAATAAGAAGTAGTTTTGCTTATTCCTATATAGTGTGGTTGGTCCATCAGAAAAAAAATGAAGATCTGTAATTTGTGGGTTATCTATCTTGAGTTCAATTAGCACGGGTTCCAAATGTGCCCATATAGAAGGAGGATCGTGCCTCAAAGAGTCGGATATAGTTGTAAATGACTGATGTCCATCAATTTCATAAATTACTCCTGTATGCAATGTAGCTTATTTGTTACTTGCTCCAAAATGTGAAGATTGAATTGCAGCAAAATTCTTGCACACATAGTTCTCAGAAAAATCTATATATATATATATATAACAGCTGTGTTTACATTTACTGCTTCTTTTAACTGTTTGTATATTCTGAACTGGTGTCTTATTATAAAAACATGCTTGCATAGCTCGTTTTGAATTGATTCACATAATTTTAATTTAAGATCTTTAAGTGTTTCACGCTTCAATCTTTTCCTGATAACATTTGTTTTTTTCTTTTCTCCCATCTTCTCGTATTCCTGTTTTTCTTTTTCCTACTGGAACCAAACTATAATACTTTTATCTTTTAGCAATCCTTTTGCTTGAAATTGAACACGAGACTTAAAACAAATGTTACATTCTTTGAACATGCATACTCTTCATTACTACAACAAACTTGTTTCACTACTTCTTCAATATTTTTTTCTTTCAAAACACGCAGGTTAATAAGTTTATCACAAAGTAATTGTATGTTCTCGTATTTTTTGCACAGACATGTATCTCTATCTTTAGCCGACGGTTTGTGGACAAAAAATGGGCGATAACGAGTAAACGGTGTATATGTAATGTTGTTTCCCGTATATTCCGAATTTTTCATAAAGGTTTATTAATGAATCGAGTAGTGGTCGCTTTTGTTTTTTATCTTTATTTTTTGTTACAGCCTGTTTCTTTCCAGTTGTTATTCTAGAATTGTCATCACGTGTAAGAAACTTTCTGATCAAATCCTGTGTTTCAGCATCAAGCGATGCATTACCACAACGCCATTCGCTGTTTGGAGTTGTACTTTTTGATGAAAAAGAAGAGTTTGGGGTTTTATTACCTGCTAATAAATTTGACATCCTGCTTCACTGTTGTAAAAAAATGAAATATTATTTGATGTTATGACCCAGAAAAATCCTTTGGGGGTATTATTGTACTATCATTGGTGGTTACTGGAATATAAGTCCCTAAATCTGGTTACACCGTCTGTGGAAGAAAATCCATTTTCAAATTTTGCATAAAATTGCATTAAATACATAGTTTATAAGCAACTAACAAAGTTGGTATCAAGAATTTTTACTCATCCCAAAAACACAACAAAAATATTTATGCAGTAAATTCACTTGTAAATAACAATTTTCTTCAATTTTGACAAAGTTTCAATTCTAATTGTTTTTTCTTGAGAAAAATGTCTGAACTGATTTGTAATATTCTTAAATAATTTTGTTGTTAGTGAAGTCTCTCATGCAATTTTTCAGCCTGTCTTCATACTCTGGGTGGTAGCTTGGTCTCTTATACCTTTGCCAATGAGCACTGAAAAGATGATGGAGGCTTCAGTTTTGATTCAGTCATTGTTTTGAATAAATTCCCAAAGAGCTATTGTGGCGTTGTATGAATTGAGAAACATGGCAGATGTCAGATGTGCAAAGTGCGCCAAAAGAATTTGCAAACATAGGCATAAAAGTAAATTGGCATAAGCCATTCGCAGTTATGCCAGTCTGCACTTATGAAATTCATGCTTATTCAGTCGTTCGGAATTTTCTTAGTGTCTCAATAAAAGGAACAGCTGGAAATAAAGGGTGCTGCTGGGCCAATCTCTCCAAAACATCCACATTCTTCAAAAGTTTCCTGCACTCATTTCCAGCTAGTTGTTCACCGTGAAATAGTTGCTGTTGAATATGATTTATGCAAGCCATTCAGGAGCATGTGCCCAAATCTTTGAGAGATTGTAGAAGATAATTTACAACACCAAGCAAAATATAATGGGCTCCATCTGAAGCATAGATGATGGGTACATGAACAGAGTTTCTGAATGAAAATGCTTTCTTGATGTTAGCACCAGCCACATTGAATGCCTGATAATCTCTACTGATTGATCCAAAAGATTCACACTTTGCAAGATCTTCTAATGAAATGTCATACCAATAGCGTGGGTTTGCACTAGAATGTGCTTGTAGACCACAAATGATATTTACCAGCTTCATTTCACAACGGAAATAACGAAGCGAAGTTCGTCAAAGTTCAGCAGATCAAAAACTTGCTTGACATTGCTTTCGTTTACCTGGAGATTATCAGAATAGGCAATCAGTAACTGACGCTCAACATTAGAATCTTTATCCAGAGAATTGGCGAGAAGTTGTTTTAATAGCGGAGCCTATGAAGCTGAACCTTTTTCTATTATTCTAAAGCTTGCTTTTAGAAAACCACCATCATCCACTCCCAGCTTCACAATGTAGTCATCAGAGAGGTTTATAGTTTCAAGAACTTGCTGACAAACAACTTTCAAGTATTTGCAATGAATAACAAGTTTATCCACCTGATTTGTGCCCTTGTCAGTTACAACTTTCATCCAAGTTTTGTCAAACTGACTTTTAAGTTTTTTGCTCAACTGATCAAACTTGGAGAGGAAGTTTTTTTCAACAATCTGACTTAGAACAAATTGATTTAGTGTTGATACCAGCTTTTTTGCACCAGAACTAAACAGCCCTGTACTGTGTTGCACATATTCAAGATTTTTTACTGGTTGTTCTAGTCCTTCATTGAAAAATCTTTTTGCTCTTGAAAATGAACCTTGAAAATAATTAAGAGAGATTTTACATTATTATGCCTTACATAGATTTAAATTATGAAGCTAAAACTTTAATTACCTAATACAATGTTACCTGGAAAAACTGGAATAGGGTGGCCTTCTATTCCCTAATTCCTATTCTACTAAAACAAACTGTTCCATTAGATAAAGCTTCCTTGCTGACAATGACTGATGCTGCAACTCTTTAAGCTGCCACAGAGTCCTTTGAGTTGACTTCTGCTAAATTATTTTGCAAGTTAGACCTTGAGTAATTGTGTGGGAGACTCTTGCTAACAATTGAAAAGCATTGAGAACATCTTCTTTCAACTGAGTTCTAATTTGTTTCAGGTTTCTGGGTTGACAAGACTGGATGTGAAGAATTGTGTTTTGCTTTACTAACTGAGCAAATTAAACAATAACAAATTTGATTTTTTTAAATTTTTTAAAGCAATTTTGATTTTTTTAAATTTTTTTGGTACTGGTAACACGTTTATTCTTTTTTGAACTAAAAAGCAACCAATTTTTTTTATTTTCTTCCTAAGACAACTTATTTAAAAGTTAAAACAAATTAAGTTTTATTGCTCTAGAGTTAAATATATTGCAGTTTTTTTAATACGATTTTATGCAAATTTGAAAATAGATTTTCTACCACAGACGGTGTAACCGGATTTAGAGATTTATATCCCAGTAACCACCAATTATAGTACAATAATATTCCCAAAGAATTTTTCTGGGTCATGACATCAAGCAATATTTCATTTTTTTACCACAGTGGCTTGCTTTATTTGTAAGAAAATCGTTTTCTACAGAAGAAGTAGATGATCTATCAGTGGTTGTAGGTGAATTTGCTTGTAAACCAGGCAGGAAACTTTTAGGCCTTAACCAACGTTTTTTGTATTTTTGGGCTGAACAATTAGCCGTTTCCAACTCGTCTGTTAATGTTTGTATTTTTCTATAAGCCTTTGTTTTTCGGTAAGCAACCTTTGCTCTACCTCTTTGTTTGCGTTCGTTATTCCTACTCAACTCGCGTTCCGGTGACTCTGATAACGATGTTTCAATCTTTCTTTTTGCAGCTCTAAATTTTTCTTTCTGGAAGTGCCAACAACGACGAACAATTCGTTTTTTTCTTCTTCTTCTGCTCACGCCGCATATGCCAACGTTTGCGTTCTTTTTCACGAAATATGTCTGCATTTTTTTCTAATTGTCTGTCCCGAAACGCTTACTGAATTTCAGCACGAGATTTCCTTGAAGTTTTCATGTTATATGCCTAGTTGTATTTCTTTTGTAAAAATAGTATAATAACTGTAATTATTAATACACCAAAAGTTTAATTATTATTTATTTATTATTATTAAAATATATTTCAAGATTTACATTTATTTTAAAAGCCAAACATATAAATGAAATCCTAATACTAAAATACTTACAAATTACTCTTACAATGACTTGAAAGTAAAAGAACGCAGCGTACATATGGTAATCATATTTATTTAATGCAGAAATTAGCTTAGTTTAAAGCTTTTGATTTTTTTATCTTTGTGATGTCAGCTCCGTTATGTGGTTGTCAACTCCGTTATTAAGAGGAAATCACAGAGTTGACAGTAACGGAGTAGACATAATTATGCATAATCAATAATATCTCATTATTACTCATTGGGAAACATCTTTAAAATCTTTTATTGCTATATTGTCCAAAAGATTTAAAGAGTACTAAAACACGCCATATAAAAATTTGTAATTTTACGGAATAAAAAAGCGTAACGGAGAAGACTTCGAATAAGAGTATCATTTTTAAAATAAGGTAATTAGGCTCTCACTTTTATATAAGTAATGCTTGCAGCACGATATAACTTTAAATGTTAATAAATTCCATAGAACTGGACTTTTTTTCATTATTTTAATTAATGAATAAGTAAAAACTAGAAACATGTGACTATTTTAGAATGTAATAATGGAGTGGACAAAAATTGTGGGGACAGCGAGTTTTTTACAAGAGCTACAACAGGATAAGGTGTAAATTAATATATCTATTAAAATACCATATATTAGCATGTCTAAGCACCAAAATATGTCCCCGATTAGCCTTAATACAAAAGAAAAAATTATTGAGTATAACAATATAGTCCTAGATGCAGGACATCTACGGAGTGGACACTTTTGATTAACAATTGTGTACACAAAATTTTAAATTTTAGTTAGAAATATCCGATAAAATGCTTGTTTATATTAACGATAAGTATTACTACCCACGGTGCTGTTTTTTATGTTACTTGTACACGAACTGCGTTTTTATAGCTGTAGGACAAAATTTCAGTAACGGAGTTGACGGAATGCGAAAATGACTCATATATATATATATATATATATATATATATATATATATATATATATATATATATATATATATATATATATATATATATATATATATATATATATATATATATATATATATATATATATATATATATATATATATCTATATATATAAAGTGTACATAGTTGGACTTGCGCCCTTTTAACATTCACTGATTCAAATACAAATCACGTCTGGCAAATTTCAAACTTTGTTGAAGTTTTATAAATTTTTTTAAATTTATAAAACTTCAACAAAGTCAACCGACATCAAGAATGTAGAAGAGCCATTTCTTTCACATGTGAGGGTCCTGCAAGTAGTCTTCGTAGTACAAAATAAAAAATTAAATCTTTACACACCATTTTATAGTATATTCAAATGAAAAATATGTATAAGTATTGTGTAAATTTTTTATACAAAACTCCTACATACTTTTTAGTTTATAATAAATATGTATAACTACATATTTTTATTTAATTTGCATCTTGAAGTTGCAATCAATGAGAGTTGCAAATTATAGGCAAATGACTGCATGGCAACCTTGATTATTCTGGTTATAAGCAAAATGAGATATAAAATTGTACTTGTATTACTCTGATAAAATATTATAGTGACTTTAAACAATATCTTACAACTGGAACAGTAAAGTTTACAAGCAACTCTTCGAAAAGCATTTTGTAATACAACCGCAATCAAACAAATGTTTGTGCTTGCAGTATTTGGAAAATTTCTTACTCCTGGATGAAAATGTTTTATGTAACATCAGAGCATAAAAATTTTGATCATGTTGCTAGTATCCAGGTTGTGAAAAATGTTATGCAAACAGTTTTTGTTTTGCAGACAGACTGATTGTTTTGGAGAATTGATTAAGCCAAACATTTTAGAATCAGTAATAAATTTATGCTCTCTTGAAAAAGATCTTCTTAAAATGACTTCTGCATGTCTTATTACAGTGGAAGATGTTTTAAATAGACAAAATAATATATATTTTTCACTTACTATTACACATTTAAAGCGGAGAAAGTAAGTGCAAGGCTTCACAATAGTGTGAGGAATTATAAATAGTGAGGATTTACTAGGTATGTTTAGTGATGCTGATGTACGGTCCCTTTATGCAACAGTTTGCTATATCACTTGCAAATTAAGATTAAAAAAAAGACTGGATTATCTTGACAATCTAAGTTTGAGAGAAAATGCAGTAATGGTCAATTAATGTAGTACATAAAAGTAGATTTAGAAATCAACTGCATCGTGCTAAAATTCGAGCTGAGATTTGCCAAAGGCAAGCATCCAAGTGCCAAAAAGTGAATAAAAAAGATTTTTAAAAATTAAAGAGCAAGCTATCAAAACTGAGTTTTAGTGAAATTATAAACTCATAAAAAAACTTGTCCAATGACCAACTATGTTATTTAGAAGATGACATATTTGGGAGAATGGGAAAAAACTATATCATGTACGATCAAAACACATACAAATGTTTTGTATAATACGTAATTAAAATAAACGTGTTTTGTATACTAAAAAAAGAAAATAAAAGAAAAAATGACTTTATATTCACCATTTTTTACTAGAAAGATGATGAAACTGATATTGAAGCTTTTGACCATTGCATAAAAAGATACAGCTCGCTGCTCGATGTTGATTCTGAAGAGATCGATGTTGATTCTAAAGAGATGCAATTTTATTAATATGATAACACCACAAAGATATAGCTTTAATCTTTCACTTGTTTTGAATTTTAAAGTCTGTAACAAATTGTTTTTTTTAACAATAATAAAGTTTTTAAATTAATTAAACAGTTTATTATAAGTTCCATTTATTGTGTTATTGTATTCTACTTAAAAAAAATACTGCAAGTGTTGTGACTTGTCAAAAACAAACTGCAAGTATTGTGACTTGACTAAAAAAAACTGCAAGTGTTGTGACTTGCCAAAAATTTACTGCAGTGTTGAGATTTGCACAAACACAACAAGTATTGTGACTCGCTAAAAACATATTACAAGTGTTGTAACTTGTTTGTTTGTTTTAAATTAACTTAAAGTTAAGACAATATTTATAAAGAGAGTAATCTTTAAAATAATCATTAATTACTTTTTTTGACAATAATACCCCAATTATATTATATTAATTCTTTATTTTGAGAACACCTTTTTTTACTGCTATTGATTTTTGACTGATTTACAAATTACAGTCCCTTAATAAAGGTTTTAGAGTATTTTAGTTAATTGTATCTGCAATTAGTTAAAAAATTTATTTTAAAATGTTTTTTTTTTTTACTTTTTTAGGTTGGAAGAGGGTTGGGCAAAAGCCTGCCTCTATTATGACTGAGTATACATAAGCACAGTCGAGCAAAATAAGTCTTTATAATTCTTCATTGTTAATCTTTCATGCTTTTAAATACAAAATTGATAATTATATAATTAGCACAGTTTTTGATTATTATCATCACATTAGAAATCGACTGCTAAAATTTGAGCTGAGATTTGCCAAAGACAAACATCCGAGCGCCAAAAAATTGATGAAAAAGACATTTTGCTATGATGATTTATCATACATTAATTAAAACTTTATTAGCCAAAGTTAAAAAATAATAATAATCTTTTGTATGTTAAGGTGGATAGGGGGGGGGGGGGACACCATCCTCCTATAAATCAATATAAAAACCTTTTATATATTTAAAAACTTGTATAACATAATTTTTTATTGTATACTAAATTTACTTATGTTAGTAATGATAAAAACATGTGTAAAAAAAAATATTTTTGATACTAGGGTGTGTTAAGTGGCGACCAACTTCTTCATCAGTAGTCTGTGTAAAGCATTTTGTCAATAAACGAAAGGCAAACAAGATAAAAGATTCAGTTTAATTAAAGCCTTAAAACCTGTTCCCAATTTTTATCCAGATTGTATAGAAACATCATTTTTATTACCTACAATTTCACTATCAAAAAGATCTCCTAAAGAAAGGCTTTTTCAAGAAGATGAGTACCAATCATTTTTAACAAATGATTTTAAACTTGATTTCGAATAAATCAATGAAGCAGACAGCCCACCAGGATATACCTTTTTAAAATATGTAGATTTTTTTTTTTTTTTATAAACTTAAACTGGATGATGTGTGTGTGTGTGCCAGTAGTTATTGAATGTATCAAGATTGATAAAGACTTCCACAAGAAATCATTTCTTTAAAGTTGTCGTGTTTCTTTCCCACTATCGTTCAGGCAAAGGAACTATTGTAAACTTATTAAGAAAAGTATGCTTGAAAACTTTCCTTCGTATCTTAAAGGAAAAGCAGAAAATATATAATTTTTATATGAACTTAAGAAACATTAGTTTAAAATGAGTCAAACTGATACTATCCAATATACTTTACAGTTCAAGCTTTGTATTTATCCTTTTACGTTATAATTCATTTTAATCGTATAAACTTCTTAAACAAGTTTACCTTACTTTCGGTTCCCCTTTTGAACAAGATAAAAGAAGGTAAAATTGATTGATTAAATGTTGCAAAAATAATATAAAGTTTAGGGAAAATAATACTTTATCAAAGGATATTATTGTTTTATTTGATAAAATGTATTTGCAAAAGTGCGCATAATATTGTGGAGGAGAATTTACTGCTACCAATGATAAGAATGAACTTTATAGAAGTATTGTATGTTTTATGATAACTGGGTTAAGATGAAATCTACACTGCATTATAAAAGCTTCGCTAGTTACCCAAATCAACAGTTAAAAGATTGAAATTTTGAGCTGCTTATATATTTTAACGAAGAGTGGTTTTTCGAGTCAGAGGTATTGTATGTGACAACCATGCTTTTAATGTTTCAACTTACTCAAAGTCATTGAAGTTACATGATCGAGATGCTCAAAGTTTGTTTATAAATTTTCAATTGCAAAAAGTTTTTTTTTGATCTTGCACACCTGATAAAAATGTTAGAAATAGTTTGTTAAATAGAAAAAGATTTATTTTTCCTGAATTCAATTTTTGTTATTTTTTTAATGATATTACTATCAAGCCTGGTGAAATTTCCCGGAAATTGTTGCACGATGTTTATAAAAAGGATGAAAACTTAGTTGCAAATTCAAGAAAAGCCCCAAGAATTTGCAATAAAGATTTACACCCAGGCAAATTCAAACAGAATATTCAGATTGCACTTGACATTTTTCATGACACCGAATTCCAAAGATGCTTCCAGTTTCCTGCATCTTTTCAGCGTGTGATGGACAATCTCTGACTCTAATGAGCAATTTTGTTTTAATTATAGACTTGGAAGAGCAGCGATTTAAGGTGATAAAAAGCCTGAGTTTTTGCGTGCAATGGCACAGTGGCTTTCAACTTGAAAAAATTCAAAAATTTCTAATTGTGAAAACTTTACCCTATCAGCTCAAACATCTTCAGCTTTACAAAGGACACTTTTATGCCAAACATCTCTAACAGAAGACCTTTGAAATGATGGCTTTGACTTTATTTTGACTGCTCGTTTTTAAAGTGACCCTATTGAAAGGTATTTTGGCCAATATCGCTAAATAAGTGGTGGCTTTTTGTAAGCTTGAAGGATGTTTTATATAGTAAAAGAATAATAAAAATAAAAAATTTGGTAAAAGAATCAACCAATGTAATAGAAAATGATATTAGAGCTAATGAGAAGAAACATTCAGATGATCTTTTGAATGAAATAGAAGATATTAACGGTGAAAAAGTTATACTCTCTGATGAATCTCGAGAAGCTGCAGTATATATTGCTGGGTATATTGAATATTGAACAATTATAGAAAAGTTATGACTGATTAGGATAAAAAAAAAGGATAAAGATTCAAATAATGTTTAATACATTTTTTTAATTTGTGTTTTACTTCTTGAATGTTTTTTTTGTTTTTCAGAGTTAATTACTTTGAACTAATTTCAAAATATAAGTTAAACAAAATTTGATATGTTTTGCATGTTATTTATTTGGTACAAGTTCCAATTTTCTATTCTACTTTGGCTCAAAGTGTATTTGACCAATAGAAAGCAATTTATTCAATATGAGCAAAAACAAACAATCCTATATGTTGTAACTTATAGTGTCACCCAGGGCTGTATTTTAGGACTCTTATTCTTCCTAGTATATATAAATGATTTCAATTTAGCAACAGACTTTTTAAATTGTATTGTTCTAGCAGATGACTCCATTTTTTTTTTCCACAGAGATGTTAAAACAATTTTTGAAACAGCTAACGAACAGTTGGGTAAGCTTAATGAGTGATTTATAAGAAATAAACTCTCTCAAAATTTATTTTATTCCATAAAGTAAATAAATTAGAAAATATTCCCATTAAACAGCCAAATCTAATAATCAATAACCCTAACATTAAAAGAGAAACTTCAGTAAACTTTTTGGACGTAATATTAGATGAACATTTTCGTTGGAGTGATCATATAAAAAGCATTGAAAAAAAAAATATCAAAAAATATTGCCATAATATATAGGGCTAAACCATTTCTAAATAAAAAATTTTTAAAAAATTTATTTTTTTCTTTTATATATTGTTATATGCTTTATTGCAATCTTGCATGGGAAAGTACAAGTTTATATGGCTGCACAAACTATATGGGCTACCCTTTGATTTGATGTGGTTGGTTCGGTTGTTGTTGATGTGGTCAGGAAAATTAGTTTAAAATTGCAATCTTAAATAATGTGTTTTAAGGACAGTTCATTTAACTTTACTTATTAACAGGTCCCTACTATTTAAAAAAGAAAAGTTTTTCAAAAGTAAGTCATGGTGGTCTTAAAAGTAGCGAAATTATATAAAAATTTCAAAAAAAATGATCATTTCATAATACAATTATTATTTTAGATTTAATTGCATAAAAATTATGGATTTTTAACTAGAAATAAAAAAAGTTCACTTTTACAAGTTTTTAATAAAAAAAAAAAATTATTTTATTTATAATAATATTACAATTATTATTTTTAAAAATTATATATTATTTTGACCTACCTTCAAACAACTTTCCTTTTTTAAATATTAGGACCCGTTGAAAAGTAAAGTTAATTGAGCTGTTGCTAAATATTGGAATAATGCTTTGTAATTTTATAGATTTATTTTTTCATTAATTAAAAACATTTAAACATCTAACCACTTAATTATTAAAAAAGATTTTTTTTTGAACTGGTCTAATATTGATATTACGAATTAAACAACTGCAATTATAGACAAGAAATATTATTGAGTTCGATTTTATATCCAACTTAAATGTTTTGTGAATGTAAATATAAACGAATAAATGGTCTTCTATTTTTTCGCCGAAAATGTAAGGCCGTGATGTGTGTGTGTAAAATTTTGGTAAACTTTTTAATAAAAATAAATTATAATTTTTGTGAAAGAAATATCTATTTTGTTACAATAAAAATGGTGGTTTGGCATCCCTCTCTATCCCCAAGATACGCCTAGTGGTGAGAAGCCAATATAAATATATATCTCGATGTTGCACTTACCTTTTGATACCAAGATATTTAGATAATAGGTGACAAAAGTTATAATAATTTAGAAAAATAAAACTAAATTTTGACCACAGTTTAATCAACTTATCTATATATTAAAAATTAGCTACTTAAAACGTCTTGGACTTTTTATAGAATAGTTCGATTCTTTTGCGTTTAAAGTATTTTATTAAAAGGCTTTCTAATGATATAAAACATTCTAATGTTTGATTTTAATATTTGATTTTAAATTTTAATGAATTAACAATGTCTTTCATAAAGACATTGTTAAATTTTAATTCATTAAGAGTCTTCCGTAAAGCCCGTTGGCAGGTATGAGGAGTGGGTTATCCAAAAAATTACAAAAGCGTACAAGGGTGGGGAGGTGTTAAAGACAGCAAGCATTTACGTGGTTTAATCTCTCGTTTCTGTTTTTTTTAAAAACATTGAATTTCGCGAGTTTCAAGAATCAAAATAATGTTATGTAACAGAAAAACATCAAATTAACTAACAGTTTTTTTGTTTTTAATGTTTTGAAAAACTTATCCGTTGGGGAAAGATGAAGTTGGTTTTATAATGAAATAATGCGTACCTACGCTGAGGAGGGAGGGTTATTAGATGTATGTAGGTGCGTATAAGGAGGGCGGGGGGTCTCCTTTTTTTAAATCTTAACTTACTTCGACATCTGCTACCAATAATAATGTTGCATATCATATCTTTTTAAGTTGATTAAAACTGGCATAAGGTTGAAAAAAAAAGTTTTTGTTTATTATCCTTTATTTTCAGCCTTTAATGGTATTGATATCAGACATGACTGAAATGATTTCAAGTCTTTTCAAAAGAATTAAAAATGACCAACCATACGAATTTGTATTTTCTAGTGGCAACAAAAACTTGTATCTTTGTTAATGTTTATACTCTATATCTTTACCACTGATGTAACTTTAAATTTACTATTGGTAAATTGTTGCACCAATTTTACTATTGGTACAAAATGTACCAATAATAAAATTACATATATATTTAATAAACTTGAAAGGGTTATTTGTTTTTTTTTTTCTTTTTGATTTTGCATTCTTTAGTGACATCAACATCTAATAGCAACCGTAAAGGTACATCTTTTCTATATACTTATAAATAATCAATTAAGTGATTATATATTTTAGGTCACACGTGATTTGATGATGGTTTTTTTTTTGGTTTTCTCTTTTTTTATTTTTTAATCGTTGGTTATGTTAACAGCTTGTACCCAATCGTAAGGTTATACATTATTCAATTTAAAAATGTTTATATATTTGCTATTAGGAGTAACACATCTCTATTGATTAACTTTGTATAAGTAAATTTAGACATCTATATTTTGTATTTGTTTTTTAAAAATTTAAAACGGATAACTACCGTTATATTTGGTCAACTCTGGCGTTATATTTTTTTTGTTAATTTGGTGTTTGCTTTTCTTTAAAGTGTATACATAATCTAGATACAGATGTAGCTATACGTAGTAGTCTAAATTATCAGTATCTAGAAGAGAACACAGTTGTGGAACTCATTTCTCACATATATAGTATATGTGATTATAAGATAAGCTCAATACAACATAAATAATTACTTAACCGCAACGTTAACCGTAACGCAACAGTTACTTGACCTCAACATTACTAAAAAAAATTATTTTAAAAACTTTTATACGTCCTGAAATTTTTTCATTGAAAAAAAGTTAACCACATATTTATAAGTATAATCATAAAAATTATTACACAGATACGTATATAATAACTGGAAATGTTTTTGGTAATTTAGCGGCCGTTAGGTAATATTTAAGCAGTTGTGGCGCAGTGGTTAGAGCACTTGTTTTAGAAGCAAGAGATCAAGGATTTGAAGCGAGCTCTGGAAATATTTAGCGCCATCGATTAGGAAGGAGGCGTGAACTTCCTAGTTAAATGTACTTCCTCGGTTTACTGTGACAAGACCGTTAGGTCTTCTTGTGTTGCAAAAACACCTAAAACAAAAATTTTAAAAAATTTGAATATCTGGTTAGTTATCTTAATATATATTTATAATTGGTTGGTATGGTTACTTATTGGTAATGGTACATTTGCTCGGTAATTTTTTAAAAAACACTGGTAGCTTTTATGATAAGAAATATTAATTTACGTTATACTTAGTTAAACTTTTTAAAACACTTTTTATTATGTTACGTTATATATAGATTGCATTATATTATGTCATGTAATTGTAACTCAAAGATGTGTACATTTATTGAATTAGTAAAAAAAATTATATCGGTTGTAAAACGTAAATTTATTGTAAATATTATACAATATATTAGTTATGTTACATATTATTTATTTTCGTTGTAAAATATAATTGAAATTAACCGGACACAAGATGATAAGACCATCGTTTTCTGCTTGCTCTAGTCCACGCATTCAAGAGAGTCAAGTAGCTGAACACAATATTCTTCTTCCGGTTTTGGATGCATTTTTTTTTGTCAGCACGATGTCTGACTGATGTAGAATCCTTTCTATAACAATAAACAGTTTCAATTTGATATAAACTATTCTGTCACATGGACCATGTAGACTAATATGACCGTTCAAGAAAGATGAAGATAGACGACCAGAATTGATCAAAACCTTTTACTTTTTTTACTCTTCTGGAAACTTAAAAGTTGACTGAAAGAAATTATTTCTGACATGTCTGAAGCAGTCATTTAATTAAAAAAATCAAGGTTTGTCCGTTGTATGCAACATAATTGATTCTACAAGTAATATCAGCCGAGTTGATTATATTTCTATAGTTATACATAAGGTAGATTTGAAATTTGAAAACTTTTTTCTTGAAATTCTCAGAATCACAGATACAACTGCTATAAGAATAAAAGAACGGGTGTAAATGAACGAGTTAAAATAAATAACTTAAACAAATAGATCTTTCTCATGAAACTGTTTTACACTCGATTGCTCATGCAGAACTTTAATTTACTTGTAATTTGTAGGAGAGCATATTTTAACTTCAAAAATACAAATAGGAAACTGGAACACCACCAACACGTTCACTAACATCTGTAAGAAAAATGCTAGATTACTTTATAACAATATTCAATAAGATCAGAGGGTTCAAGTGGCAAACTTTCAATGAAAGGGAATGTCTTTTATTCTATGACACTGCAATGCATGCGGATGTCAATAATAGATGTTTTTATGTTTCCAGGGCCACAAACAGGTCACTGATTTGTTCATATAACTTTTTCATATTATTTATTCATCCTCAACATTTCAATAATTTATCGAACGCTGGAATGGAGCATGGAATCAGTTAGTAAAATCATACTCTAATGATGTGTGTGAAAATCTCAAAAAAATTCGCTCCCCTAAAAAAGAACTTTATGAGGACTTGTTCAAAATGAAGAAATAATTTGCAACATCTAATCAAATTTTGCAACATCTAATCAAATTTTGCAACAGCTAATCAAAATTAAACTAATGGCTTAGATGCCAAAATTACCAACTGTATAAGTTCTCTTTGTAATTCTTTTAATGATTGTATCATTTAAACAATTATCAAAACTTAAGATCATCAGAGCTACCATCAATTTACAATTTCTCAAGCTGGAATTTTTTATTTATATTGTTGTTATATTTTGAATAGAATGTTTAAAACATAGTTTTGCGTAATTTTTAGAGTTTAATATGAGAGTTTGTTTGCAGAAAAAAGCTCACAAACTTAGAAGTTACTGTTTAAAGAACGGAACTTAGGAATGATTAAAAAGATTAGGGCCCAAAACAAAAAGTTGTTAAATCATCTTTATTTTCTTCAAGATCATTTTTTCTATCTTCTTCCAAACCGCAGAAAATAATTTAATTAGGAAGCTCTTGTATCCTTTCTTAAGAATGTTGCTTATCTGGCCAGAACAGTCGTCGAACATCTGTCCTCTCGTTTCTAAGCTCGAACTGTGCCTACGGCACCACGGCTACTTGTTGATGTTTCATTTTTCAAAAGATGTCATTTCATAGTCTGATTCGATCATTTCACGAGGTCCCCCAAAAATACTTACCTGGGTCAAAGTTTCTTTCGGCGGCTCTGGTTATAGCATTTATTTCCATGAATCAAAAATTGATGTTTATATTGGTTTTAAATTTATGCTTTGCTCTGTTCTACATTTTCTTTATATTTTCAATTTTTTTCTCCGCACACCAACCTTGTTATAAATTTGACATTTACAACATAAAAGATACTACTGTCAATGTTACCTTATATAGCGGATAAAATTGAACGTTAAAAGTAAAAAAAAAGTTTCAGTTTAGAGCAGCAGTATCATATTCAAAAAATTAGTTTTTGTCTTTGTCTGAGGATGTTTCAATGTTACTTCACTTTACCCAGGAGTGGATTCAGACCATCAAAAAGAAGAAAGAGGGCAATTTTTTGATTATTCGGATTCAGACTAGGGTGGCAATATTCAGGTTTAATGATTTGTTAGCAGGCAAGCCCACTAATCATAACATATTTTTAGTTAATTTTTTATCATATAAGTCTAACACTCAGTTTTTTTTTTTTTTTGCACCACACAACTTTATTAAAATTTCTTATCACTTTTAAATAGCCTCCCTAATTTACTTTCGTTTTTAAACAAAATGCTTTGTTAATATGTAATAGACAAAAAAAAAATTCTAAAATATCTAAGGAGGGGGACGGTTACACCTATTTTCTCTCCCCCTCCCTTCCATGAACACGCCCGTTACCTTATATTATGATATACGTTGTTTAAATGACGGCTGTGTTAACGAATATGATGGTCATTACGTCACATTGTTGTTTTATAAACATTTTTATCTTTTTGGGACGGAAAAACACATTGCATTGAAAATTTTATTAATTTTTAAATATTAAACAGGTTTATAACATATAAATATTAAATAGGTTTATATTAACGGATTTTTCCTTTTAGTTATGTGAAATGAAACAACGAGGTAAATATATAACCTTTGAATTTTGTTAAAAATTAGTTTGAAGAAAACTAAAAGCTCAAAACAATAAACTATTGAATTAATTTAATCATATAAGGTTTTTTAAATTTTTTATATTTAAATTTATTATTTTTATATTAAAATTTTTTTAAACTTTTAAATGATATCTACTTTTAAAAGCTATCCCGCGAAATATTTCAAGATAATTTGACGTCACTTATTTAAAAAAAATTGACGATATGAAAATAAGTTCAATTTGGAATTTATATTTTTGGCGACTGGCAATATTTGTTCGAACTTAAAAATAAATTTTTCTTTAAAAAGTTTAAATCGTTATTTAAAGAAATTTTTATAAAATGTCTAATGAGATTGAGAGTTGCACAAGCGGCAAGGAAGATATAAACAAAAACGAGAAATTAGAAAATAATGGATTTCTGAAAGGTAAAAAGAAAAAATCTTTATTTTATTTAATTATAATAAATTTTTCTGCTGCTATAAAATTTAAGTTTTATTTTTGCTTAGGAATAAGCTTTCGAAAATCTCCTAAAAATAAAAAGTTGTCTTCAAAAAATGAAAAAATCGCTAAAAAAAACAACCTGTTTAGATCTTTGTTTCGTAATAAAATCAAAATATCAGATAACGCAGAACTAAATGAAAAAGATAAAAGAGAGGACATTCAAAGTGCGTTACAAGATGCAAAAATGTCTTTTGACAGTGGAATAAACATGTTTACTAATGTAAAAAAAAAATTTCAAGCACCAAAAGAAAAATCAACAAAAACCAAACAAAGTTATTGGAACTTATTTTTTAGTTGTTATGAAACAAAGAAAAAAAAAGAAAACACAAAAACTCAGTTTAGATTTTAGATTTTACGGAAACAAAGAACCCAACGGTTATATTGAAAGCAAGAAAGTTTCTTTAAGTGATGACAGTTTATGTTTGTCTAGCTCTTTTGATGAAATAGTTAATTATTCGATGTCTGAGTTAGATGAAGATGAATTAAATCATTCTACTTTACAGAATATAGAAAACAAAATAGAAACCCAAAACACAGAACTGAACAACCTTGTTCCAGACAACAACAATAACATTAGTATTGACTACCAAAGTTCGATTACCTTAAATAACGTTGATAAAGAATTAATATCACAACTAAGCGATAACGGTTCACTATTTTCAAATTTGCAAGATATTGATAACTCTAATGAAACAAATTTTAACCTTTTATTTGTTTTCAGTAAACTCATAGCAGTAAGTACTGTTTTATTTTTTAAACCACGTATGAGCAAGTTTGGAGTTTCCTAAACAAATCTATATTACGAAAGAATTGAAAAATTAATAAACTAAGTTTTGAAATTTTTTAAAAATTTGATATAATCAAATACTAAATTAAAATTTTGACAAATAAAAAAGAATTTTAGTGAATTAAAATAGATGAGACTATTTATTTATTTTTTCTTCTCAGCAACACTAAAAAAGTGAAAAAATAAATTTATTATTAAATTTATTAAAAATTTGTAAAATAAATTTTTTGTGTTTTGAATTTTCGCATATTAGAATCTAAAAAAAGTTCAAAAAAGAGTTCACTCATTTCGATCCTCCAGGCGTATTCATCCAATTGCATTTAATGTAAAGGTAACCTTTTTAAATTTTAAAAGTATTTTTTTCTTTTAAATTAGTTAGAATATCATCTAATCTTTTACTATATACATATGGTTTTTCATCACTCCTAGGATGCCGAGGCGTCGCAATGTCATGGGGAACGTGCAACCTTTACTGCTAATTCTCCAATAAACACAAAGTGTAACACAGATACATCCAAACTAAATGATATTCTAATAATAACAAAATATAAGTGCAAAACAGAAATTGATGAGTTGAATTTAAAAAGTGACACATAAACTATAGTCGAGAAGCAATAAACTTTTTTGAATTACTACATATCTCTCACTTTATTCAATTATTGAATAGCTTATCGATAATCGAAATTGTTATTCTATTTTTATTAATTCACTATGTATAATTGTTTGTTTTAAATTCTATACGTTTTATTTGCAACTTGTGTTTTTTGTATCTATTATTATAATGTATTTCGTCGATAAGAAATGTTTTCAGAACTAAAACAATAAAAGTATATAAATACATGACTGATGCAAGATGAAGAAAATTTTAGTCTTATACACATGCCCTTTCAAAATAAAAATATCGATAATAAAAGTACAACAAAAAAAATGTAAGTTAACGGATTTAGTTTACAATTTTCGTAAATTGACTAACGGATAAAGGAAAAATAAATGTATTCCAAACAGGTTTGGTTTAACTACTGTTTGGCTTTGTATATTAGATTAACATTTAAAAAAAATTTTATTATGGATTATATTGACAATGGTGGTCTGAAAGGTTTCCAACCGCAACGTGACAGTCGTTACCTAAAAGTAATAATAATTTGATACAAGACTTATGATACAACTCTTATGATACAAGAGTTATTCATAAAAATATAGAAAATTTTAACGGGATGACCCCTTCTTTTGATGGAAAAAAGTATATATAGTTATAATATATATTAATGAATAATTTATTCGACATAAAGCATTTGCTTAGTTTACGATCATAGTTTACGATCTTTGTATATAATATGTGAATAAAATAACTTTGTTTATTCTTTTCTTGAATACTCTAAAACTAAATATTTATTTGAGAGGGCCAACGATGCGACTTTCGAAATGGAGAATACAATTGTCAATGTCAAAAAAATTCCTCTTTATCTAAAGATTTCTTAAAAAAAAAAATAAAAAAGTTCTTTAAAAATATAAAGTTCTTCAGAAAAAAAGTGTGTGGGAGGGGGGGGGGGGGGGCGCAGTGCCCACCTGTTAAATTTTGTCGGCCCTATTTAACTTTTACGCAACGCCGACAGCTATTGATTTCGTAAAGTCGTTAATTATTATTTTTATGAATCAGCGTCATCAAGTATTACCTAATGACAGTGACAATAATAGGTCAGCGAAATATTGCGAATATATTTAATCAAAATTAGAGATGCCACGAATATTCGGCACTTAATTATATTGTGGGCTCCGACTTGCGTCGTTGTAGTGCATAAGTCAACTACTCTGTGGGCATTTATAAATAGGTTGTGTCACAGCATGCATTATTTGTTGACTGTTACACCAAATATTTTAACTACAGTTATGGATAAAAGTTTCATACTATTCAAACCATTCAGAAGAGTTCGAAAACAACCAACTCAGGAATATCTTGCACTTCTGAGGTAATTTCAGAAAATGCTATAGTTTGAATTAGTATAAAAAACTCTAAACTTATTAAAAATGTTATTTTCACGACAACCTGAACTTAAAGCGTGGTTTAACTTTAATGGGAAAGACGATTAAACGAATACCTTTTTTATTAAGTCACCGAATATTCGTGACATTTTTGATTCAAAAAATATATTAAAAATAATTTATCAGCTGCCTTTTTTTATTGAATTAAACTTATATATTTATAAACATATCGTATAACAAGAATATGACTTTTCGAGATTTATATATATATATATGTATATACATATATATATATATATATATATATATATATATATATATATATATATATATATATATATATATATATATATATATATATATATATATATATATATATATATATATATTTGCTATAATTTGGTATATATATATACCAAATTATAGCAAAAGTACAGTTTAAATGACTTAAATGTTATAGTTCAATACTTTGTCCGATGTCCCTTAATATCAAGCACGGCTTGTATTCTTCTTGGCATACTATGTACTAATGTTTTACAGAATTCTCGAGTGGTTTCATTAGTCCACATTTCTTGAAGAACTTTTTGAAGATGTTCTCAGATTTTAGCTAATGTGCTGCAACTTTCTGCATCAATATATTCCAGCAGTTCTCGATAACATTAAGATCGAGTGAACTTGAAGGCCAATTAGTTAATAAATCAATTTTATTATCAGTAAACCACTTCTTAACTGTTTTAGCTGTATGACAAGGCACAGTGGGCCAATTTTGAAACAAAATTAATAACTAATTTAATAGTAGTGCTACATTCACTATTTTTTGCATGAGTACCAGTATAAGGTTTGAGCTTCTTATAAAGGCGTTATTTTTTATTTAGTTGCTATGGATACCTATTTTTTTGCATCGCAACAACCTTTTTATAGTTGTAGATTTTTATGTGTGCTATATACACTAAAATTGGCATGAGCACTAGAATAGGGTTTGCGCCTTTTATTAAGGCTTTATTTTTTATTTGGTTGCTATGGATACCTAACTATTGCATAACAACGACCTACTTTTCGTAGTTGCAAATTTGTTATGTGTGCTATACATACTAAGTTTGCCACGAGCACCAGTGCAAGGTCTCGCTTCTTATGAAGAAGTTATTTTTATTTGGTTGCTATGAATACCTATTTTGGCGTAGCATAAACCTACTTGTGTCATATATATTAAGTTTGGTAAGAGCACTAATACGAGGTATGCACTTTATATTATGATATTAAGTTTGGTTGTTATGGATACCTTATTATCCAAAGCAACAAGCTTTTTATAGTGACAATCAATTTTATACAAATTCTTGACTTATTTACTGCAAATTACTAAAAAAAATAGGATTCTTAATGCTCTGGTGTTCCAAATAGATGCATGTGGGAACTTTTTAACTTATCTTAATTATAGAATACTGACAATATTAATTTGCAATGCATAAATTTGAATTTTAATAATAATCAAAGCAAGAAACCAAAATTTGGCATGTAAAAATCCATAAGAACATCTAAACACTGTTTTTTAACAATTACAGAACACCTTCTGGCAAAACCTTCTTCTAAGTACAAACAGTTATTCTTAGTGAAGAAATGACTGGATCACTAGAGCAAAATAATCGCTTAAATAAATCTTCGTTACATTTGGTACGGTCACACTTGCGTGTAAAATGCTCACGATACTTTTCAAAATCTTTATTCCGAGCCTCTATAGTTTTTTCACTTAAGAGCCCAATTGGTAAGGTCATGTAATCAACAACACTGGGAGGATGAATTAACATTTTGTGAATGCTCTGCGGCATATAGTACCATGGGTAGTACTCCATGTAAAACCTAGCTGTATGTGTACAGTATTCCCTGAATAAATCTGCATCGAGCTCAAAACCACATGAAATACAAGTCAGAACAACATGGAGCATTTTTATAAGTTCAAAATTAACCCCTGTTATTTCAGAAAACAATTGTTCATTCTGAAAGGCTCTTCTGGAGGTGTTGCCATCATTAGATGTTTCTGAGCCGCTAGCCTTAGGCCTATCGACAATCAGTCCTATTTTCTCTTGAAAAGCAAGTAGAATTTTTTTCTTTTGCACTTTAGTTTATTGCTTGTCAGTAGGTAATCTTGAAGACCATTTCTTGATTGGCAATTTATAAGCAATGTGGATTAAGCATTCAAATGTTCGTATCCATGCATGTAGAATCGAAATCCCATATTGTAACCCATTTTGAGTGTGCAACCTCAGTAACACCTGCAGTAAATAAAAAACTGCATTTTAAACTAATCAAATGTAAAAAGGTGTGTGTATTTATATATATATATATATATATATATATATATATATAATATATATATATATATATATATACATATATATATTTATACATACATATATATATATATATATATATATATATATATGTACATATATATATATATATACATATATATATTTATACATACATATATTATATATATTTATATATATATATATATATATATATATATATATATATATATATATATATATACATATATATATATATATATATATATATATATATATATATATATATATATATATATATATATATATATATATAAATTAGTAAAAACACTTATCTAATTTTTTCTTTCTTCTACACAGTGTTTCTCCATCAGTAGGTTTATCAGGAAGAATGTCTAAACATTTCAAATTATAGAATAAAATTATTTCACAGATATAGAAGTGGAACACAAGCAGAATAGTCAGTTACGCTAATGTTTTTAGGATAACATTGATCTTTTGCCACTCCAACATTATTATATGCTGGGTAGTTTACAGTAGATAATCGGTATCGTATAAGTCGATACCGACAAGAATGGTCTCGTATCGCGTGGTATCGCTTATATAATAATGTTGATACTATCAGTATCGGTTCGATACCACTCGATAC
Source organism: Hydra vulgaris (assembly GCF_038396675.1). NCBI lineage: Eukaryota > Metazoa > Cnidaria > Hydrozoa > Anthoathecata > Hydridae > Hydra > Hydra vulgaris. The sequence continues at coordinate 19,201,336 of NC_088932.1, read as the reverse complement.
CGAGAAGGAAGGTTTCGTATCGTGTGGTATCACTTATGTTCTAATGTCGAAACTATCAGTATCGCTTTGATACCAAATGATACCGATAATAAAAAGAATCGTATAGTATCGCAAGGTCTCGAATCGAGACTCTCAATAAAAACAAAAAAACAAAAAATTAAAATGTTTGTTGTTGAATTTTTTATTTACAAAATACAAGTACAATTGCTTTTTAGAGATTTAGTTATTGTTTTTTAATAATCTACAATACTTTGGCTATCGTCCATTCGTTGTTTTTTCCTTTGCCGTACTTTCGTTGGTATTTTAGGATTTTCTTCTATTAATATTGGCAGAGATAAGTCTGATTCATGTCCTATATCACTTTCATTTTCTTGTTCGATGGGCCATTTTTTAATGTAATTTTCAAGAGCGGAATTGTTCTGCGTTATAAATACAAACTTATCTGCCTTGTCACTAGCGAGGTTGTATTACGATCAGTGATGACAAGGCCAGAAGCAGAAAATGCTCTTTCAGATGATGCAGAGGTTGGTGGAGTTGCCAACGAAGATCTTGCAACACCCGAAAGGAAAGGAAGTTCCGCTGCATGCTGCTTCCACCATGCTAAGGTGTCAGTTTTTCCTGCATTTTTGGATCTTATTGTTTTTTGGTATTTTTCCATTTCAAGTTTAATAGGAGGGTTTTCGTGTATATGATGTGAATTAGTATCTTCCTTATACTTTGCTAAAATAATATTGTACTCATTTTCCTCCCAACCCTGTTCATTATCAGCAACGGAATTGTTACTACCGTTGTTATTACTGGAGCTCGAGACAGACAATGAAGAATTCTCAAAGTATTCTTTGGTTGTGGGATGGTTTTCAACCAGTTTGTGAATATTTTCATCGTCAACATCAAGAAGATGTCCACGAAAAAATGGATGAAGGTAATGTCCAAGTGCAAATGCGGGTAATTTACGGCCTTTGTCTGGGAATCTCTTAATTAGTTCTGATAATAAGTCCTCCAAGAATTTTTCTATTTATTTCCATGAGTAACATAACTATTTTTTTCTTTCTTGATTAAGTTGATAAGTGCTGTTACTTTCCACAGCGACATGTCAATTCGGATCTCTGTGTCAGAAGATAAAAAACTGATAATTTTTTAACAAATTTAAGCACTGGAACAATAGCTTCAAAGAGTAGGAACTGTTCATCTGTAGGTACGGCTTTTTTCCAATCATCACCTTCTGTATCGCGTAAGTATATGTGTGGAACCTTCTGTCGAAGCATGACGTGCACATATCGTAATGGCTGTTCCATCTCGTGGTTACTGTGGAGTGTATTTTGAGATAACTCACATCTAACCTAGAACAAGCATCTTTCAACGAAGCACTGAAGGCTGTCGATTTATGAAGCCTGGTAGTAAGTGAGCTAGCTTGAAGAAAAGCATCTTTCAGTTCCGGGGTACCCTCAACTGTTCTTTAAAGTGCAGTGTCGAGTTTGTGATCACTGCATGTAACAGAACCTTCTTCTTTAGTTATTAAAGACACACTGTTATTTAAAGCACATGCCATATTTGATGCCTGATCGATAACACACAGTTTATTGGGTATTTTTTTTAATGATTCAGGATATGAGAGTGTGTTATCAAGTGCTTTTGCAATGTTGATACCAGTGTGTCGCTCTTTGAATAGGCACACTTCTAATGTAAATTTCTTTAGGGCAAAGTCTGGCAAAATATAATGTAATGTCACGGACATGTATGAATCATTTGCCGTTGATGTCCAGTGGTCGGTGGTTATGGCAATCTGATTAAGATCTATGAGATCTTTTTCCATAACTTCATGCATTACTACCTTCAGTGTATGGTAAAGCTGAGGAAGTTTATTTTTTGAGAAAGTTGTTGAATGTTTTATTGTGGCATTTGGTAATATTTTGTTCATAAACCTCTTAAAATTTTCAGAATCAGCAAAACTGAACGGCAAGCACTCAGTAGCAATCAAAGTAATAATGTCATGATTAACTACTAATTGAAGTTGATCTTGAAGTGGCCACTTTTTTGTAACCGCCTTCTTCGGGAGAGTGAGAGTTTTGAAGGCTACATCTTTTGCGGATCCAGAAGCACCTGCCTCGATTACGTTTAAAACTTCTTCTACTTGTGATCTCCGCTCGTCTTCTTTTTTTTGAAGTTCGATGAATAACTTCCTATGTTGTGTTTGAATATGCTTTCGCAAGCCAGTAGTATTTGCTTGCTTTGTTGCAATGCTTCTTTCCACAAGTTTTACTCAGAGCAGATTGATCCTGAATATATAAAATACAGTTTAATAACAAATAAAATTGTTTTACTTTTTTATTATTATTTTATTTTATATTTATTAAAAACAACAGAGCCTAGACGCTTCGAACTCACTTGGGGCCTGAGGCAAAATTAAGTTTTGGGGGCATTGTAAATTTTACCTCTAAAAAATGTCAAAAGAGTTAAATAATTTCAGAAATCTTATTACCAAAAAAAGACCCTTTGATGGGCGTGAATTTAATTTTTTTTTTTTTTTACAATTAGTTACTAGGTATCTTTATATGAAACAAAAAAAAATTCAGAGTCGGCCGTTGACGCGAAATAGATTAACTCCCCAAAAAGTTAACTCCCGGTTAAAACATTTTTACTCCCCGGTTTATCTATTTCGAAATAAGTTAACCCCGGGAGTTAAATTATTTTAAAATATAGCGAAATGGATTGCCCGGGGGCTTAAGTATTTCTAACTTCCACTGAAATAAATTAACCCCCTATAAGCGTTTTAAATAATTTCTAATTATACATTCGAATCTCTCTAATTCGAATTCGATGGGGAAAAATAAAAGTTCGAATTAGAGAGATTTTCGAATTATATTAATTTCGAATTATATTAATTTCTCTTAAACGCATTTCACGGTGACTTTGCATATTATTTAATTATGGAGGTTTTTGAATTAAGGAGATTCGAAATAGAGAGATTGTACAGTATCTACAAAACTGAGTAAGTATTCTACTTTAACAAATTTTTTTAACATATTTAGTATTATTTATATTTAAATATATTATATATAAATATTTAGTGAGCGTTGAATAAAATTACTTTATAACTGTTTATTTTTGATAATAAATTATTATTAGTATTAGTAGAATAATAGTATTAGTACTACTAAGTATAGTATAGTATAGAGTATAGTATAGATATAAGAGTATAGTATAGATATAAACTCTATAACCTTAGACATTATTATTAGCAAAAGAGAATGGTTTTGAAGTATTAGTATCAAAACAGTAGTAGTAATAGGTCAAAACAATATTTTTAGTATTGCACAAACTTCTACTATTAGTAGAAGTTCGTGCAATACTAAAAATATTGTTTTGACCTATTACTACTACTGTTTTGATACTAATACTTCAAAACCATTCTCTTTTGCTAATAATAATGTCTAAGGTTATAGAGTTTATATCTATACTATACTCTCTCTCTCTCTCTCTCTCTCTCTCTCTCTCTCTCTCTCTCTCTCTCTCTCTCGCTCTCTCTATATATATATATATATATATATATATATATATATATATATATATATATATATATATATATATATATGTGTGTGTGTGTGTGTGTGTGTGTGTGTATGTGTGTGTGTGTGTGTGTGTGTGTGTGTGTGTGTGTGTGTGTGTGTGTGTGTGTGTGTGTGTGTGTGTGTGTGTGTGTGTGTGTGTATTAATAGGTACGTGAGTAAAAAATTTCAAATTGTTTGAATACTATAATGTTATATATCATTAGAAAGAGGATTATTACAGTATTTTAAAGGTGAAAAAATTATTAAAATCGAACAATTGGTTCAAAAGTTATGACGGTTTAAGTAGCGATTTTTTCTATATATGGATTTGTTGAAGAAACTGTGGTCAAAATAATGTTTTTCTTCACTTAAATTGTCATAACTTTGCTAATTCTTATCGAAATACAAATATCTTGGTGTCAAAAGATAGGTGTAAGAGTGGGTTACAACTTTATGTTAAACTCTAACCACTGGGTGTATCGGATGGACAGAGGGGGCACCAAACCACCACCTCGCCCGTATAAAACTGGACACTTTTTTCAGAAAATTTTTTTTTTTAATTAAATAAGCAATATAAATACACAAAAAAGTTATTTTAAATTTATAGTAAACCACCAAAATATACGAGAGGTGAATGTTAGCAATAGAGGTGGGTGTGGTGGCGATTAGTGTATCACACCCTAGGATCAAAAACGACTTGATTTTATAAATATTTATATCTTTACTATAATGAGTAAAATTAGTACACAATATAAAATTATGTTATACAATCTTACGTATAAAAGTGGTGTTTCTATTACAAAGGGGCGTATGCCCACCACCAGCCTACTTCCCCCCCCCCCCTTCCCCCACCTCTCCACCCAACCTAAAAAAAAATAAATATTTTTTTCAAAATTTGAACAATAAATTTAAAAAATAAATTTAAAAATTGAAAATAAATTAAAAAATAAATTCGTACCAGACAACCACCAAATATGGGAGGTTAATGTAAAACTCACAGTAGATATGTTGATGATGTTTTAGTACTATAATATCAAAAAATGTTTCAATTCTTGAAATATCTGATTGAATATTTAAAGTACAACAACAAAGAAGTAAAAAACATATTCCACTAGATTAAAAGATACATTAGTGGTGCATCCATGGTCATAAGAGAGTGGAGTTTAAAAGAGGGCGTATCCAAATATGTCATAAGAAAGAGGCATTCTAATGCCCTTTCCACTTCTTACCAAAAATTATTATTTAATTGGATATATATTACAAAAAAAATTATACAACTACTAATGTGGAGCTATAAGTCAATTGGCTGTAAAAAACATGTCATCTTTCTAACCAAGTATAGCAAAAACCTATAATAAAGTCTTTCATGTGATTATGACATTAACAGAAGTAAGGACCATACAGTATAGTTAACGAGCTAGCCATTTTGTTTGGTTAACAAACAAATTTTCTGTTTCAAAATAAAAAATAAAAAAAATATTAAAAAATAATAATAATAATATAAAACTATTTTAAAGAAAATACAATATATTTTTGTCTTGGCTTTTAGTGAATGATTAAAATAATTAATTCCAAAAATGAAACTGTTTTAACCATTTTTAACGATAGACACCACGTGAAGGTAAGCCAGAGCCGTCTATCAAAAAATTTAACAAGTCACAACACTTGCTGTATTATTTAGGCAAGTCACAACACTTGCTGTATTATTTAGGCAAGTCACAACACTTGCTATGTAACTAGGCAAGTCACAACACTTGCTATATTATTTAGGCAAGTCACAACACTTGCTATATAATTTATGCAAGTCACAACACTTGCTGTATTATTTAGGCAAGTCACAACACTTGCTGTATTATTTAGGCAAGTCACAACACTTGCTATATCATTTATACAAGCCACAACACTTGCTGTATTATTTATGCAAGTCACAACATTTGCAATACATTTTTGGCAAGTCACAACACTTGCAGTGTTATTAAATTAATTAAATTGTAACTCACCGGAAACAACATCAGCAGCAAGCTGGATCTTTTTCATGCAATAGTCAACAGCTTCATTATCGGTTTCATCATCTTTCCAGTAAGAAATGGTGTAAATGAAGTCATTTTTTCTTTTATTAACTTTTTTTACTCTGCCGCGATATAAAACACTTTTGCATGTCTTTGGATCGTACCATTCATGTTCTAGTTTCTTCCCAACAATTTTATCTGACATGACATCTTCTAAATCAAATAGTTGGTCATTGAATAAGTGCTTATATGAATTAATAATCTCTTCAAAATTTAATTTAGATAGGTCATGCTCTAACTTTCTTTTTTCTTTTTCATCCATTTTTTGGCGCTTGATTTTTTGTCTTTTGCAAATCTTATCTCCTACTTTGCATCGATAGAGTCGATTTGTAAATCTGTTTTTACGTGCTACATTAATTGACCATTTAACAATCTTTTCTCTTAAACTTAAATCTAGAGTGTCTAGATAGTCGACAGTCCTATTCTTTTTTGATCTAAGAACTGTATTTGATAAAGAACTGTATTTGAAAACTAATAGTAAATGACTAAATACTAAATTAATTCATATAATAAGGATATAACTGACTGATCCTCTGTAAAGCAAGTTCATCTAAACAAATTAAATTAACTTTATTTTTACAAAGTAATATAAAAATTTGCATATAGTAAGTCATTTGTATATATATACATATATATATATATATATATATATATATATATATATATATATATATATATATATATATATATATATATATATATATATATATATATATATA